>NC_081346.1:33269491-33279220 GCF_029784015.1 Lycium ferocissimum
TACTATACCTATCCCAAGAAATTCGGGAAATAATGATAACAAGATGGAAAAAATACCCCTTTATAATTGACAAAATGTTTCCCCGACCAGATTTTGAAAGGATTCAATGTGAATACGAAGAGACAAACTAGTTTTTGATCCTTATCTCTATTTCTTAGCTAGACACTATGTTCGGATTTCAAGGTCTATGAATCGACGTCTATGATGCCCATGATATCATACTATGTTTTCTCCTAGTACTATTCTCCGTTGGTAGTCTCGCCTTAAAATACTCATTCCTCCAACGAGACAAACCCGATCCCGTTAATCCATAATGAACCGAGGTCACCGACCTTACGTCACTCCGATAGACATATGACTTTCGGGCTCCCGCATGCCTTATGTGATAATGTATGTAATACCTGATTTTGATGAATGTATGGTATATATTGTGTATGTGGGGAATGGGGAGGAACCGTGTCCACCGATTCGACTGCTTATCATCCCGACGCGGGATGCCGACGCGGATACGAGAGCCGTACGCGGTCGTTACGGATATATATATATATATATATATATATATATATATATATATATATATATATATATATATAATATGATATATTGGGACACCGTTGGGTGGGAGAGCCGATGAATCGCGTCAGAATGGGCGAGTAAAAAGTACCGTTTTCCGAAAAGTATCTCGTTTTCTATGTACAAGAATAAGAAACACCGTGTTCAAAAAAAAAAAAGAAAAAAAAGGCTAGGCATGCATGGTATCCGCCCTCGCGGCACGCACATGCGTTTCGTAAACCCTATGGTATGCTTTATATTCTACGACCACCGCCCAAAGTGTAAAGTTATCCACCGATCTTATCACGGATTTCATAATCCCACGATATTGTTGTTCATACTTATGTTCCTCGTTCGTATTATTATTCATGTCTTACATACTCGCAAATTTCTCGCATCGACCCTCTTCTTCGGCGCGTTCATGCCCTGTGCACACCTGCACGGGTCGGTTAACATGACATGTTCCCCGGCCCCGGCAAACTCCATTTGGCCCGGAGTGAGCCCAGTCGATACACGTGCGTGGGGTCCCGATTACGTTAGAGACTTGCGTACGAGTCGTGGTTTCGTAGTCGCTTGGTACTACGATACAAGTTCGATAGTTACATATTTTATTTGATTCTAAAGATCAAAGGAACATTTCGTAGTTGTTATGTATATTCGAGGGGAGTTTAAGAAAAAAATTAGTACGTAGAAAGAGTCGGGTTCGCTCGCCCGATTGGGGTCGTGCCCATCACACCCTAGCCGAGATCGGTGTGACAAAAATGGTCCTGAGGCAAGGGGAAAAAATTACAAGTTGATTCGGGAAACAAAGATGGAAAGCAATATTTAGTTTTATAATTGGACCAAATTGGTGCTCTACATTATGTATTACCTCGATATTCCAATTGAGAATCTATGGGAAAATGTTAAAGACCGATAGGGGCTAATGAATGGAATGTTACAGATTACAAGCCTTTTTCCAACTAATGTAAGAGTATATTCTAAGGATTTGGAGCGAGAGAAATTTTTATATCGTGGGGTAAACTTTGGTGATGATGACTATCACTGGTAAATTCACAGTTTTTAGTGAGGGACCTACTTAGACAAAGAGGTCATTTTTTCGAGGACTATAAGAACATACAAAAGGTTTTTTTTAAGATTCTTTCCCCTTTTGGGGAGGTTATGGAAATTGTTACCGGGGAGAAGTTCAGCAACTTTTGGAATTAAATAATTTCTGATGTGTTTTTGAAAACCAGGCAGAGAAAAGAATACCCTGGAGATTTTGTAAAACCCCGGGGGAACCCGGTTTAGAAAAGGTCCGGGAATATTAATGTTTTCCTTTGAAACATAAAAAGGGAAATTATGGTGGAATGCAAAGTGTCATTATAAGTGAGCCCAATACAAAAGGGGCCTCGAATCATTTTTTGACGACCGAAAAAACAAAAGGGTGAGGGGCAAATGTAAAGTATAAAGTTCGCAGATCAATCAAAATTTTCTTTCCAGCCCGAAAGATTTCTTCAAAGGAAAAATCACAAAGGCCGATGTCATTGACTATTTTGAATCATTTAGACCCATTATCGAACACCGGTGAAAGGCAATTACCCAAAGGGGTTGGTTCAAAAAAACGAGGGTCACAGAGGAACCAGCCCCAGTTCCATTGCCCGGGGTTTGAAAGAGGGTGGTAACTCTATACAAAAGAAAAACTATCGATGGCAATAACATGAAAAGCCGCCACGAGGAGGACTACCGCATTTCTCCCAAAACCTTGTTCTCTAGTTTTGAAACCGACTATCAAATGAAATGTTTTTCGGGGAAATGGGAGGTTCCATGGGGCAATTTGGGGTTCAAGAGATTACCGAAAAGGAGGGGGCATATGGTGATGGAGCACATATACCCGAAGGGAAAGGCCCCCAGGAGTTTTAACTAACTATGTTTTTTATTTTTAAAAAAATACTTTTATAATTTTCGGGTCTTCCAATCAAGGAAAAAAACTTCTCAAAGGACAAAGTTCGATTCCTAATCATAGGATCGAATGAGAAGGAAAAGCAAGGGGAAATAATCAACGAAAAACCGATACCGATAAGAGAATGAAAAACCGTGTGAGACAAGGCCATATATATTTTTGTGTGAAAGGAGATTTAACCGTTGAGGAATTTGAAGGGGGGATTAGGTGTTGCATGCTCATTCTCGTGCGTAGAAGTCTCACATGTTCAACAAAGCTTCAACATTTTCCCGTAAAATGGCAACAAGTTGGACTGCTGACTATTGTGAGCAAACATGGCATAGTAAGCCGATACCGTCCTAGATATTTTAGAAGAAAATTCACCGACCGATATCCATACCACCTGCGAGAGCCGCAGGTGTGAAAATGGATTTAAGTCGCCACTATAGGATCTCTAGCGCCTCTATTTATGTTTGATGTAGTAATGGTTTTACTTTTATGCTCTAGCTTTTTTATCTTTTTCATACTAACCAGTTGGTTAGTTTGTTTGATTTCTAATAAATTGCCACTACTTTGGTGGTTTTTTTTTTTAAAAAAAAAAAAAAAGGAAAGATTTAGGTCCCTTAACCGAAATTCCCTCCAATTCCCAAAACCTTATCCTAAACAAATTCAAATTTTTCAAAGGACAAAACTCATTTTCGGCACATTTGTACCAATGGTACTTTTTCCAACCAGATTTTAACATAAATCACAATAATACAGCTAAGAATCTAACTAAGTGTAACCGAAAAGAACAAATAAACATTAGAAAATAATGATAGCATGCCTTGTCATCAATAAAACAAAATTACCACCTCATAACGGTTCAATAGTACAAAAAAAGATAAAATCCCTCAAAAATGTACCCAACCACGAATCCACTTAGGAAGTTTCCCCTTAGGTTCCTTCATTGAGTGTTTATGGTGCACAAGATGGCAAGGGCTCAAGGCCTTGCCCATGGCAACCATAACACGAAGAAAACTAGAGTAACAAACCCTAACGCGATTTGATTTGGTACAAAAAATAAAATTTTAACGGAATTGAAACTGGAAATTATGAGAACTCACAACAAGGAACAAAAGTCCTCAAAAATCTGGCCAAAAATAGCCATAAATCCCCGTGAGTTGACCGCCATGGGCGGAACCCTAAAATCACTTGAAATCGCCTCTCAAAGAGGAAGGAGTGGTCATGTAAATGAAAATAAAAGAGTGAGGGTATAAACTCCAACCCCCCCCCCCAAAGTTTTTAAGAGTTTTAAAATAGGCCCCCTCCCAATTTAGATCAAATAATAACTAAGTAATATAAATATATATACAACTAAATAAAATAGTTAGTTAGGCTAATTAAAATTTAAAACTCGCAAATTTAAATATTAGCTTCGAAACGAGCCTAATATTGATATAGTTCCGGAGGATATTCAAGAATATGAAAAATGCGGTCAAGAGTAAACTGTAACTCATACGTTGTTTTAATTAACAATTTTTCCGAGTTAAAAGGAACGGTATATGTATCTTCTTTTCAAACCACGTTTGAAAGTAAATAACTCATAATTTCTTGTAATTGTTAATTTTTATTAAAAATAATAATTAAACGTCAATTTTTGTAATTTTTAATTTTTTAAGGGCATCCTCACCCCGTCTTGGACTCGGGAGATATGGGAATTAAAAATATACGTTTTATGAGGTGAAAATTAGGTGTCAACATGTGGCACAATTGATATTGATAGATTCTCGTGATATGTGTCCATGTGTGGCACCATTGATATTGATAGATTCTTGTGATATGTGTCCATGTGTGGCATAATTTATGTTGATAGATTCTCATTGGCATTGATATCATTCATGCATTCATACTCATACATTTGGATCAGGTTGTGCGCCGCAATATATATTACTTATATTGGATCGGGTTGCGCGCCGCAACATATATTAAACCTATTTTGGACCGGCTTGCACGTTCCGCAACATATATATATACCACAACAGGTATATGGACTTTGCAGGTCCCCCATGGGTCATGACTGTCCAGGCGTGGAGGTATTCCGCCCGGAGCATGTTTGTATCATTGCATTGCATTGCATCGCAAGTACGTTCATATTACATCCATCCACATCTCTAATTCGGTTGTTGTACTCATTGCATTGCATTGTACGTTTCTGCATTGATTTCCTTGGTAGATTATTGACTTGAGTTGTCGTGAGCCTGATTAACACATACTTGGGAATTGATAGACTCGAGGATTAAAGGCTTTCTCCAAGGCTGTGACTTGAGATTACGGAGATCTATTGTTAGTTGTACTGGTGTTTGGGGTTATTCTGAGGAATTGTGGGAAACTTGGCAGACTTGTGTTTAGGAGCTTCACCATAGGCTATGATTCAACTATTTGATCCTTTTGTACTTGAGTTCTTATTCTTAGAATGTGATGTGTATATACTTGATTGTGAACATGTCTATTCTTCAGTCTCTTCCATTATATATGTTAACCAACTGTTGTCAGCCTATGATGCCTACTCAGTACGTGTTGTTTGCACTGATGCTATCTTGCTACACTCCTTTTCGGGGTGTAGAGTGTGTGACGGGTTCTATTTCTGATCCTTGAGAGTGTTTTCCGAGACGGTGTTATTGGAGACTTAGGGTGAGCTATTGCCAGATCTGCAGCCCGAGTTTCCATTCCTCGTATACTTGTTATCTACTTCCAAACAGTTTTCTTTTTGATGTTATGAGCCTTGTCTGGAAACATCCAGATAGTTCTTATTAGATATTTAAACTCATGTGTTTATTAGTAGCTCTTGTGCTGACTTAGACCAGATGCCTTGGGTAGAAGATGTATTCTTATTCTCTTTTAATTGGTATTGAGATATATTAGTTATTACATTGTTCTTCCACATTTATAGTTTGTATGTTGGTAAGGGAAGGGTTCGCCTACAAAAGTGGGTAATGGTAGATGCCAACACGACTAAGCGATTTTGGGTCGTGACACTTCTATAAAAACAATGAACATATAATATGTAGATGAAAAATTATCAGTGGAAGAAAAATATAACCTATTACCTGTATATGCAAAAAAATACAAAGAAAAATACAAAATCAAAGCTAGATATACTGTAATATGAAAAATACTTACTGTATTATTAGTATATACAAATACAACATAATACATTATAATAGAATTAACATACAATATGAATGATGTAGTTGAAATGAAAAAAAAAATTAAAAAAAGAAAAGATAAAACCTTCGTGACATAATAATACTTACCCTATTATCAGTATATAAAACACAAATACATTATAATGGAATTAACATTATAATGGAATTAACATACAATAAGAATGATGTGTATGTACAAAAATATACAATAAAAATATAAAATCTAATCTAGATATACTGCAAGGTGAAAAATACTTATCCTATTATCAGCATATGCAACACAATATATGTAATCTACCACATGATTAGGCTATAGAAGGGGAGATGGGTGAGGATTTAATTTTTTGTACAACCTGTAAATCTAATTACCACTTAATTAGGCTAAAAAAGGGGAGATTGGGAAACTTCAATATTTGGTACAATTGGTAAATTGATGATAGTATTAGTAAATATTTAATAATGTAGGTAATAGTAGTAATTTGATTCTAGCAGTGCGAGCCCACATGAATTTTCGAAACTCCTTTATTTGTACGACTCTATCATATATAAAGACAAAAGCAAAAACAAAAAATTATCAAGAGAAAGAACCTTTCTTTTTGTTTTAATTAATTACTCATTTCCAAGTGTTTTCAAGTATACTAGGATTATATGCACCAATTAATATAAATATACGGAGAAATATATATTTCATTTATTAATTTTTAAGGAGCGTGCAAAGTCAATTGTAGACAAGTAAAAGTGAATGGAGGGAGTATGACTTAAGTTGTGGGACCAAAATCGATTACCTATGAACCTTTGTCCCATTTAGATGTAAATAGCCACAATTGACACTCAAGATTATAGTAATAAAATAACTGAAAAAGTTAATACGATGTAAATTATTAAAAATAACCTACCTAATCAAAACATCGACACTTTTATAGTATGCTTATTAGTATAATCGAATTCAGAAATAAAGCTCCATAAATGGTATGCATTGTTTTTACCCGAAAAGGAAGCATTAGAGATTTTGTGAGTTGAAAAGAAAATTGAAGTCATAAATATCTTGGTTTACATTATTCTCGCACATCCAACAACGCCTACCGCTCTACCCCTTTAAAAAATAATAAAAAATCATTACTACCAACACTATAAAACTAAACAAAACAACAACAAGAACCAAAAAACCCAAACTATTCATCTCTCACTTACTCTCAACTGGTGCTCTCAAGAAAATGGTAGCAACAAGATGAAGTGGTGGATCTCTACCGTCCACTGTAAACATGAAGTCATCGTCACCGTCCGATGATAATAAATCTTCTTCTCCTAAACGTCAAAAGATTCATACAAAAATTTCCACTTTTTATTTTTTGCTTTTTGTTTTTGTTGCTCGATGAGTCAGCTGATTCTTTTTTTTTTCTTCTTTTGATTGGTTTAGATAGATGATGATAATGTGGAGTCATTGAAAAAATCGAAACAACAAACATAGAATCTGAAAGAGTTGTGTTCCACTTGACGTAAGATCGAGGAAAACTGACTTGGCATGCACCGAAGTATCTATTGTGACACCTATCACAAAAGGCAAGTATTTTTATTACTACTTTATTTATTTATCTTTTTTATTTTCTTATAAGTTCACTGTTTCTTTCTACTGCTAGTGTACTTTGATGAGTTGATCATGTCAAATGCGGGGTAAATTCATATATGTTCACGTAGCTATTACATTTTTTTTTTCATATCAAAGTCACTTATCTATGTTTTCTAACACAAATATCACAAAACTTTGAGCCTACTGACACAAAAACATAAACATTATTCTTGTTATTTAGTTTAGTTTTAGTATAATGTTTATTGTTTTTATGTCAGTAGGCTCAAAGTTTTGTGATATTTGTGTTAGAAAATATAGTTAAGTGACTTTGATATGAAAAAAAAAAATGTAATAGTTACGTGAACATATATGAAATTTACCCCGCATTTTATATGATCAACTCATCAAAGTACACTAGCAGTAGAAGAAAAACAGTGAACTTACAAGAAAATAAAAAAGATAAATAAAGTAGTAATAAAAACACTTGCCTTCTGTGACAGGTGTCACAACAAATACTTCAATTGCACCGTCAATTTTTCCGTCAGTATTACAGTCGGTGGAACACAACTCTTTCGGATTCTCTGTTTGTTGTTTCGATTTTTCCGATGACTCCACATTATCATCATCTCCCTAAAACAATCAAAAGAAAAAAAGAATCAATTGACTCACCGAACAACAAAAACAAAAAACAAAAAAGTGGAAATTTTTGTAAGAACCTTTTGACGTTTAGGAGAAGAAGGTTTATTATCATCGGACGGTGATGATGACTTCTTGTTTATAGTGGACGGTAGAGATCCACCACTTCATCTTGTTGCTACCATTTTCTTGAGAGCACCAGTAGAGTGTAAGTGAGAGAGATGAATAGTTTGGGTTTTTCGGTTCTTGTTGTTGTTTTTGTTTAGTTTTATAGTGTTGGCAGTCATGATATTTTGTTATTTTTTAAGGGGTAGAGCGGTAGGCGTTGTTGGATGTGCGAGAATATTGTAAACCAAGATATTTATGACTTAAATTTTCATTTCAACTCACAGAATCTCTAATGCTTCATTTTTAGGTAAAAACAATGCATATCATTTATGAAGCTTTATTTATGAATTCGATTATAGTAATAAGCATACTATAAAAGTGTCAATGTTTTGATTAGGTAGGTTATTTTTAATAATTTACATTGTATTAACTTTTTGAGTTATTTTATTACTATAATCCTGAGTGTTAATTTTGGCTTTTTACATCTAAATGGGATAAAAATTCATAGGTAATGGATTTTGGTCCCACAACTTAAGTCATACTCCCTCCATTCACTTTTACTTGTCTACAATTGACTTTGCACGCTCCTTAAAAATTAATAAATGAAATATATATTTCTCTGTATATTTATATTAATTGGTGCATATAATCCTAATATACTTGAAAAATGATTTGGAAATGAGTAATTAATTTTAAGGTTAAAACAAGAAAAAAAAATGTCTTTCTCTTGATGAAATTTTTTTGTCTTTCTCTTGATATATTATAGTGGACAAGTAAAAGTGAAAATTCATTTAGTGAAAATAGCATGGGCTCACTACTATAGAATCAAATTACTACTATTACTTACATTATTAAATATTTACTAATACTACCATCAATTTACCAACTGTACCAAATATTGAAGTTTCCCCATCTCCCCTTTTTTTAGCCTTATTAAGTGGTAATTAGGTTTACAGGTTGTACCAAAAATTATATACTCACCCATCTCCCCTTTTATAGCCTAATTATGTGGTAGATTTACATATATTTGTGTTGTATATGCTAATAACAGGATAAGTATCTTTCACCTTACAGTATGTCTAGATTAGATTTTATATTCTTATTGTATATTTTTGTATATACACATCAATCTTATTGTATGTTAATTCCATTATAATGTATTTGTGTTGTATATACTCATAATAGGGTAAGTATTTTTCACATTACTGTATATCTATTTTTACTGTACCTTTTTTTGTATGTACGTTACATCATTCTTATTGTATGTTATTTCATTATAATGTATTTGTGTTGTATATATTGATAATACGGTAATTATTTTTCACATTACAGTATATCTAGCTTTGGTTTTGTATTTTTACTGTATATTTTTGTATCTCGACAAGTCAAATTGGTATCTGGCAAGGCCAGTGGGTGTCTATCTGTAGCATCATGTTAATGAATTATGATCTATGTGATTATGTGTATGGTTGAACAAATGAGTTCGTGGGATTATGTCGTATTGAGTGGACAACTGAATAGTATTCGTTGCAGCGATGGTAGGCTCTCTGCAGCGGGTTCGTTATAGCGAGATAGCGTCCGCTACAGCGGTGTCACGACCCAAACCGATGAGTCGTGACGAGTGTCTAACCTCTAGCGACCAAACACCCCTAAACACATATCTGAACCATACTAAACATCAAGGGCTCGTAAATGGCATAAACTGATATCATAAAAGGGGAACATCAAAACTTCCGGCCACAATCGGTATATACACA
>NC_081346.1:33279320-33285359 GCF_029784015.1 Lycium ferocissimum
ACCGACAAAATTTTTTTGGTTATTTTTTTAAACCCCAAACCAAACCCAAAACCGAACCATGAACCCCCCAAACCAGGCATCGCTAAAATCATAACAATTCGTTAGAAGCGAACATAACGCGTAGCTCATCGCACGATCCAAGAGAAAGAGGCTATGTCATCCTAAATGTCATATGCTTGCTCACATTTATAAGTGTAGTGCGCGACGCGCCGCCAAACAAGACTGCACTAGACACGATGCCGTAGACAACCCTAGGGCAGACGCGCGATACCCTTGTCACGACCCGGCAGGTGAGTCGTGATGAGTGTCGACCTCCCCAGCGATCAAATACCCCTAAACACGTATACGAACCATGCGAACTCGAGGGCCCTTAAATGGCATAAACGGATATCATAAAGGGGAACATCAAAACTGCGTAACGATACGTATATACACAATATGCGAAAGAACAGCGCAAGCCGGCTAGGCAGCTACATATACTGTACACAAAAGAATGGGAGCCTACAAGGCTATATCATTTGATAATACATATAATCGTACGGACTCCTGCCTGGAATGAAAGGCATGGAAGGACGGAATGATGGCCCTTCATACCCATATGTATGTACCGCCAAAAAGGCGAGCATACCAAAATAAAGCTAGGTAACTCGGGATCAACGGAGCGCGGCGACTCTATTTGGATAGAAGTCCTACTAAAGCCGGGACCACCTAGTTTACTCCGGAACGAAGCAGTGCATGAATCACCCCCCGAGAAACGGAGAATGGTTGCGTATAATGTGCGAGTATGAAAGGTGTAAGAACAATCATGTACATATAAGAATCATGAATAAAATCGAACTCGTAAGAAGTAACTCACCGCATGTATTTGTATGAACTAGTGTCAGATATATACACAGATAAAACTCGTAGAATTTGTGCCTCGTGGGTCAGCACAATATACGCATGCTCCTCATGATAATCATGCTTATATACATAAATATAGGTCATAATGCTAAGGAATGTTTAGCCCGATCCATATCCCATATAATAGTAATGCCGAGAAACATACGCCCTGATCCATATATCATATAATAATAATACCGAGGAACGTACGGCCCGATCCATATATTATATAATAATAATACCGAAGAACGTACGGCCCGATCCATATATCATCATCAAGGTGCACCAGCTGATTAGGTGGTAATGCGTATATAGCGCCTATCCATTTTCCATACCCCATATACATATAACACTCGTATATAATGGCTTCGGTCACGGTCAATATATATATATATATATATATATATATATATATATATATATATATATCGCATAGATAAAAGTGGACCCATGAAACGTAAGGACCAATCATAAACTAGGGTACATGAACATCAAAGACCGAAGTACTCTAATGCTTCTAAGAGTAGAGTAATATGGAAGCTCGCCTGCTCGTTTGTTGTTTCATATCATAAGGGCCATGCCAAAATGAAAGAAGGAATAGCATTACATACCTCGAAGTATACCCAATCGTCCAACTTCTACCTCTCGAACTTGGAAGTCTACAATTAAGATAACGTAAGCCTTAATTAGACTATTTACCTCGCTTACTAATCATTTTAAATATGAATAGAGCTTGACAATTTATGGGCAACATTTCCCTTATAAGCTTAATAACCCTTCAACTTCTCATTCAATCCAACATCAACCACAACAACAATAATAAATCTTATATATAAATATATTCTCAAATTTACCCCCAATCATCTCTTAAAATAGCCTCAAATCGCTGCCTTGCCCTTCATCAACTTACCACCTCCACAAATACTCTCTCTTTACTAAAATCACTAAAACTCTTGATAATTAACTCAAATACAAGGTGTAGAAATCACTCACATACCTTGAGGGGTCTAAGATTCCAAGAATCACTTCAACTCCAACCTCCTAAGCTTCACAACCTTGAAGAAACCCTAGAATCAACCTTCTTCTTTACAAGCTTGGGTTTACGGGGTTCGAATCTTGCCAAAACTCCACTAATATGGTATAAAATGTTGGGAGAGAAAATATTAGGGTTTTCTCTGACTTGGAATGGAGGAAAATGAGAAATAAGTCATGGGTCTTATATTTATACTAGGAAATAAAAAGGCTACAGCGGTGCGGTTCGACGAGCGGGTCGACGACCCATCGACGTGTCGACGGTCCGTCGACTTGCTCCGTCGACCTGCGCCTACAGATGCAAGGCTACGGAACCCTGTCGACGCCGCACAATGACGCTACGAAACCATGTCGACGAACCGTCGACGATGACTGGTGTCTGCAGATTTTCTCAGGTTCAGCTCAGATCGCGTCGATTCGATTCGTTCAACTTCTAAATCTGTAAATTGCCAGGAATACCTGCTGGTACCTTTGCACACGGGGTAAGACACTTTCTATCTCCAAAACTCGGACACGAGTCTCAATTCTAAGGGTATACCCGACTATGAAACCATAGGTTCTACTACGACGAGAACGAGAGGCGTAACAAGCGGACCCCCATTTCTCTCTTGGTCGTTGTCACGAAGTACACTTTCATCATAACGGGACCGTTGCAGAGGGAAGGTGTCTGCTCAACAAAGCATGCGACCAGTGACTAGAATTTGTTTACACAAATTTTCCAACAAAACTATGTCTTGCGAATCCAAACTCTACCTTGTGATTTCTTTTTAAATTTTTAACTGAGCGAGGGTTCGAACCCAGTGGCGGTTTTTAAATTTAGTAAAGAATGTGCAAATTTTCTTCTCAATTGTGTCAAGGGTGTGCAAATTTAAATATATACTCATAATAGCTAACATTTAACCTATGTACACCGCGTAATTTTTCAACGAAGAGTGTGCACCTGACCACCCTTCGCCTAAGGTGGCTCCGCCCATGTTCGAACCCGAAACCAAGAGATTTTTAGCGAAGGACAAAAATTAAAGACCACTAATTCAAGGGCCAAAAATTAAAGACCACCCCAGCGAAGGACAATCCTGCAAATTGCTTGACATGGCCCCACAAAAACTTTAAACTTTAAATTTTCAACTTCCTATTTCACACTATTTAGTAGGAGCATTTCTCAAAGAGTTTTATAAAACGTTGGCCTCATTCAAAATTTACACACATAACTCTCAATATATTTTTTTTTGCGCGGATTGTCCTTCATTTGGGGTGGTCTTTAATGTTTGCCCTTCAAATTTGTGGTCTTTAAGTTTTGCCCCTTCAATTGGTGGTCTTTAACTGTTGCCCTCTACCTTTGCAAAGGCAAAATTTTGCAAATCTTGCCATACAAATTCTACCAAATTCTGCCTTAAGGCAAAGGGCAAAAATTAAAGACCACCAATTTGAGGGAAAAATATTAAAGACCATCCCTGGCGAAGGGCAATCCTGAAAATTTCCCACTCTCAATTGCATTGGTTGCTATGTGAACATGCATTATAATTTAGTTTAGGGTGAAGTATGTATATATACGTAATAAGGAGAAATATTTACGAAACGTGACGATAGTTTTCTAGTTATGTCACAACCCAGCTAATGAGCCGCGATGAGTGCCTGACCTCTATTGACCAAGCACCCTTATACTTGTACATGTGCATCACTGAATGACTGTGGCCCATATGACTTATAACTGAACCATGCTGACTCATACAAAACAACATCGTATATGCATCATGAACTATCAACCATCTATGAATATATATATATATATATATATATATATATAGAGAGAGAGAGAGAGAGAGAGAGAGGGAGAGAGAGAGAACGGTGGCGAGCCGACCGGGTCACACATCATCGTACACAAAATAATGGGAGCCGACAAGGCTACATCACATAACAACTATCTACAACTGTCTACAGACCTCTAAGGAGATAGAAAACTGTAGAATGGACGGGACAGGGCCCTGCCATACCCATATATGCATGTACATCTCAAAATGGCGTACAAAATGAATCGCAGCTGGGATCCAAGTGGAGCGCACTAGCTCGTCGGCCGAGAGGAAGTCCCTGCGAGCCGGACCGCCCGTCATCCACCCGAACCTGCGGGTATGAACGCAGGCCCCCGAGCAATAGGGGAGTCAGTACGGATAATGTACCGAGTATGTAAGGCATAAGAACAACAAGTACAAAGGAATCATGAAAGACATCTGGAACATGAAAGCTAATCTCAATGTCTGAATGCATCTGTGGCTAAACATTTGGGAGTATGTGCATAACTCTGTATAACTGGAAATGCCTCTGAGGGCGTATGATATGCATAGGTCATAGTATAATCGTTAGTGTCAGAACGTATGCTTCCGATCCATATATCATATGTTAGTGCGCGACGGCTCGATCCATATATCATATAATAGTGTCGAGGAACGTACGGCCCGATCCATATATCATATAATAGTGCTGAGAAGCATACGGCCCGATCCATGTATTATCATCACAGTGCACCAGTTGATCAGGTGGTAATGTGTATATAACGCCTATCCCTTTCCCCATACCCCATATACATATAATATACGTGTATATAACGCCCCATACGGTCGGGTGGTCAATATGCATATGTATAATGAATGCAATGCATAAGAATAATGAGCAACTAGAACTCTCGGGTGACATAATGTCGTACACCACCTCCGATGTACATCTTTTGAGATAACATCATCAATATATGAAATCTCGTGACCCAAGAATGTATGAACAATCATAAAAGGGTATAGGATCATCACAGACTAAAGTACTCCTAATGCTTCTAAGAGTAGAGTAATATGGAAGCTCGTTCATTCGTTCGTTCGTTCATACTATAAGGATCATGCCAAAATGAAAGAAAGGACAGCCTTAACATACCTTGAAGCATATCTAATCATCCAACTTCTACTTCTCGAACTTGTAAGTCTACAATCAAGATAACATAGGCTACAATTAGACAATTTACCTTACTTATTAGCCAATTTAAGTACGAAGAAAGCTTAACGAATTCATGAGCAACATCTCCCTTATAAACTTAACAATCCTTCAACTTCCAATTCAATCCAACATCAACAACAATACCAACAACAACAATAACAACACTTACATACCAAAATATAATCAAACCTATTCCAAATCATCCCTCAAAATAACCCTTAACCCTAACTTTACCCTTATTCAACTTCCCACTTCCTTAACTATATTTCTTCACTTAAAACCACTAAAATTCTTGATACTTAACTCAAACACAAAGGTAGGAATCATAAACATACCTTGAGGGGACTAAAATACCAAGAATCCACTTCAACTCCAACTTCCAAGCTTCCGAACCTCAATTAAAGCCTAAGAACAACCTTCTTCTTCACTAGATCGGGTTTTACAGGGTTCAGATCTTACTAAAACTCCTCTAATATGATAGAAATTGTAGAGGCAAAATATGTTAGGGTTTCCTCTAACTTGGGAATGAAAAATAATAAATAAAAATGTGAGGGTTCCATATATATAGATGGGATAAAACAGCCCCACTGGTGCGGTTTGACAAGCGGGTCGACGACCATCAATCAGCCACCTCAGAATCAAAGATGGCGGCATGTCGACGGCTTAGGGCTATGCCACCGTTGACATGTCGACGGTCCATCAAAGGGGACTGATTTCCTGCCAGTTCCCTGAGTCGTTCTGACTTGCGACGATTCGATTCATTAACTTCTAATCCTATCGTATTGCAAAGAACGCATACTTATACTTTGGTACGCAGGAGGTAAGGCACTTAATATCTCAAAAACTCGGGTGCGGATCTCCATACTAATTGTATAAACCACCAATAAGCCAAAGACTTCCTTATGACGAAAATGGGAGGTGTAACATTCTCTTCCCCCCCCCCCCCCCCTCCCCCTCCACTTAAAAACATTCGTTATCGAATGTTCATACAGGTCATGGGCTATAAAAATTTTGACAGAGTCTTCCCTGCAATTATACCCATCCCCCCTGTACACAGCAACCCAAAATAATGCCACATAGGGCCACATGCTAAAATATACAACACCATGGCCTTACACGACCAATCACGATAACTATCAATACCTCGGG
>NC_081346.1:33285459-33326546 GCF_029784015.1 Lycium ferocissimum
AAAAAAAAAAAAAGGGGGGGGAAGAGGATAGTTATCGAATCATAAAATAACTTTGAATGCCAACAATGACTATCCGAAAAGAGTATACATATATATATGACTCATCGGTACCGAAAACCGAAAAATACTTAACTAATAAAAGATATATACATAAAAAAATACCGTCATTGAATGAGAGTACGACTAAAATCCAATGATTATCCTCTTAATGTTGACAGTATAAAAATATTGTCAATCGAATGCCAAGGGACATTTGCATGCAGCTCTGCCGGCCCTTAACATATTAACATATATCGTCTTCTTTCTTGGCTACATTGGGTCCGGTTTAAGGTTGTTGTATGCAAGATATGTTTGATCAACCTTTTCGTACGAAGAGACAAATAAGTTTTGTGTATTTGAAAATTGCTCCTTCGTCATACTTTCCTTTTCGCAAGTAGTAGAAAATCACGTCAATGTGCTCAAAATCGAAACACATAAAACATTAAAAACATCAAAAACATAAATCTTAAAACAATGGAATCTTGTATTTTATGTATCTGACCAAATCATCAAACGCTTCCTTTCCCCATGTATAGTCTATGTACCGCCCACTCTCTACCAAGTCAAAATGGAGCCTTGGAATCACTACATTGTTTTTCACTCGGATGAGATGTATGTATGGATAAAATATAGTAATGCAATCTTTACGAAGATCTCCGTCATCATCATCAACGCCCAGTTCGATCCTTAAAGCATTCAACCAATTCACCCTTTTTCACACTTTTGTTGGAACCCCAAAATATGTATCCAACGGTCTATTTTCTTAGAGTTAACAACAATTTCTTCGCGAAAACACTTCAACTTGATCATTAATGCAAAATCGAAAAGATTGAACGTCAATTCGAAACCATTAACATCAATAACAAAGGCGGTGGGGTACTTTTTTTCAGCTCTCTAACCATAAAACACACCGAACATACGTGGTTGAACTTCACAATGCGTATGTCGAGGTATTTCCCAAATATAGTCTCGAAAAGAGTTCAAGGTCTATCCGTAAGCTTGTCCTTCAATTCTTTTTTAACTTTCGGGTTCATGTAAGAAGCATATCGTATTGCATGACTAGGCGGATATTGGACAAAGAATTTAACATCTTGTATAAATACAAGTAGTTAACTAAAAAGAAGACATAACAAATATATGTATACGAATATCATAATAAACCGATGAAGAAATTTAGAGGTTCTCATATATTCAAAAAATGATACACAAATGATTAAATACACGTGTGTATTGTGTTTAAATGTGGTTCTCAATTCATCAATTTTTCTAATAAATACATCACATACATTGAAAATGGTTATGTGTTCTTCAATTTTTTAAATTCAAATACATATTTTTAGTTCACCAACCTTTTCAAATACTCAAGACATGTAATTTCCAAATATGGGATTCCGATTCATCAATTTTCCAATTTTCAAATACATATCATAAGATATCTGAACAAAAGTGATTCTTAGTTATGTAATTTTTCCAAATACATAACATACATTCAAAAAAATACGATTCTAAGTTCATAAATTTTCCAAATACAAATACACAAATTTCCAAATATGTGATTCCCTCATCATCAATTTTCCAAATACATAATATAAGATACATAACATATATTCAAAAAAATCGAAAAAAAAAACACTCTTTTCAATACATAACATATGTCGAATACATTCGTCAATACATAACGTACATCATTACATTACATACATCAATACATAACATACATCAAAAAAATTGGAAAGTTCAAAAATACACCTTCTATTTGGGTCAAACTCTCCTCTTCTCTTGCTTCATGTTGTACGACTTTTTTCCTCTTCATCTCTTTTCCGGTATCTAATTTCTTTGTTGATTTTGTGACTACCGGTTTTTATGCCTTTGAATGTGGGAAGGATCATGCTTATTTTTGTCCTTCTTTCAAAGATCGATTCTCTCAACCCGAACCTCGCAACAACATCATGTTGTTGTTGAGAAATCCCCAAATCAAAAGAAGGATAACCAAAATTTTGAAGAGTAGAAGGTATACCTCGAGTAACCATGTTTGATTTTGTTCCGTCTACCATTAATGTATAAGTTTGAACTTCCAATTGCTTTAAACCCTAGAAATTTAATACTTCAATTGACTTGAATTTGGTGGAAAGAAAAAAGACTAAAATATGAAAGTACACTATCGAGCAAGAAAAAAATCTAAAGAAATATACATTCCCCAAAAATCACGTAAGAATCTTTTGCTAATGTTGATCATGAAAGAGATAATGGAGAAAAAAACGGTGAAAACTAATGGAGAATGAGAGAGAAATCAAGTTGAATAATGATGTATCCGTTAAACTTGGGATATGGGAATATGGTAGCGTCTAATACGGTCAGTTACCAGTGTATTTAACTGTGTATATTTACCAATAACTGTAATTTACTGATGTAGTTATAGATGGTAAATAAAAAAAGTAAATTAGTTACTAAATATAAATAAATAAAATGGTAGTTATTATCATTAAATATGTCTTATAAGAAGCTATAACCAGTAAAAATTCCATCAAAATTTAGGGAGTATAGTAACTTGGAAAAAGGCCGTAGGTGCAAAGAGAACCTAAACTCTAGCACTTAGCATTGCGTAATTGGGCCCGTGAACATCACGGGTTATCCCTAACTAGTCTATATATGATTTGGAGAGCAAATGCTATACATTGAAATTGTATTAAGAAAACTGTACAAGTAGCAATCTGCTTCAAAGCCTTCACCTTGCAAGTTACAATCCTGCATCATCTACCTCTTTTATAAACTTCCATACATAGTTACATACTTTTGCAGGTCATAGTCATATGTTATATGTCTCCATCTCATTTAACTATTCTACTGCATTTAAGTTAATTTGCCTAAGATGTCTGCTTTTCTACTAGGTATCCTACTCTATATGTACCTATTTCTAGCTTACTGCGAAGGCTTGATAGTCGAAGCAGTTGGTGGAAACAGAACGGATGGTATGTCCCTGATCCGGTATCCACTGCCCCAGAATGAGGCAAGACAAAGGCCCATGATGGCCATTGCAACTACAGAACATGCAGGGGGTACCGCTTGACTGCTCCCGAGGAATTGAGTTGCAAGTAGCCCTGCCAGAGTAGAACTCTGCATTCCTGTGCATAATGAAATTGTCCTACAGACTTCTTCTTCAAACCTGCCATTGATTTTCGAGCTACGTTTAACAATAATCTCTTAACTAGACAAGTCTTCATCTAAGAATAGATAATGCATGTTTTACTCGACATGCAATGAAAGTAGATGAGAAAGAACACCATAAGTTCTCTTCAAGCCCACAGACGGAAACAAATTGAAGCAATTAAAGATGGTGTTTCAGCAGCAAGAGTAGATTATTATTAACTTTTTGATGAAGAATCGACATATGATATTAAGCACCCATTAAACAACAGATATTCAACCTAAAAATGGACAGGTGAATTGATATGAAGGAAAAGATTGTTTGAACTAATGGACACCCTATTCCATAGGAGCAATTTGATATGGCTCTTGCATCACTAAGATGAACAAGAGTTTGGATAATGGGAAACTACGTAAATGTACCCTTCGGCCAACTAGTTTACCAACATGGCCGATGTATACACTACTATACACTTTGGCTGTATACGTTATGTGTATAGGTATGTATATTATATGTATAGGCACGTATACTATATGTATATTTAGTATAAAGTATACACTACCTATACATTGTGTACCTGTTTTATAAACTAGATGGTCGAATGGTATTTGGCTGTAATTTTCCCATGGACAATCCACTTTATATGAAATCAGAAATGCCTTGTTATGATGCAGTAGATGGTACATAGATGAGTATCAAACAATCTAATAACAGGAAAGCAATAATTATCATGATGGAAAATGTGTCACAAGTATAGTGCTTGAATCACCAATGCATTTCATCACATAAAACAGGATGCAGATAGAAGAGACTAGCCAATTACCTCAAAATTGGAAGTTTCGAGACCCAATAACCCACTGCAAATGCCATTGCATGAAATGTCAGTACAGGAGCGATCAATTTAGCACCCTCAGCAGAAAGAATCTGAGCACGATTGATTGCAAGAGGGCTGCCAATACACAGTGAAGTACAAATCATGGCAACAAATGGCATCACAGGTTGAATAACAGATACTACTGGTTTTGCATAGGTGTTCAGCACTAAGCCAAGTGTGACGGGGAGAAGAACGACCTGCATAGACAATAAATGAATGATTATGGACTGATCATTTTGAGGAAAACGACTGAGATATTATGTTATGAAAAGCCTTTCATCTGTATTGTTTGACATACTACAATTACACTAATTATCAAACAGCAATTGTGTTAGGGAATCTGATACCTGCAAGATTGACTTTGACATTGCAACTGCGTCAACTGGAACGACTGAACCAATAAGAAGGCCAGTTAAAAGTGGAGTAACAAGAACTGAAGCAATGGTGCTTGAACTTGTCAAGAGAATACTAAATGCCACATCACTTTTGCTCAAGAAGCTGGCATAACTTGATAATTGAGCCCCTGCAACACAAGACATGAGGACGAAACCGGCGTAGAACGTCGAAGGCATCCCACATGCCTGTGCTACCAGCAAGCCAAGAGCTGGCTTCACGACATACTGAGCAATGAATCCAACTGATAAGGGCAAAGGTCTGCAACCCACAAAGTTCAAAAGCTTTACAACCAAAGAGCTAACTACTTCACCAGTGATCAGGTCCATAAAACTAGTAAATTTTCGGCTTACCTCTTAATTGCCAGAGCAAAATCATCAATAGAAAGTCTAATTCCAATTGACAACATGATTCCTCCAAGTGCAGGAGCATACAATTCTTTAGACACCCTGCATTTTCCTCTTATCATTTACACAATGCAACAAAATACAGATGTTTAAGAAAGCATCAACTAGTAACTTAAGGCAAGATTTTAAACCCTGCAAGCAAATTCAATTTCCCCTGATTGAAAAAACCATCTTCAGTTTTAGAATCAGTTACACTATTTGTTAGTTCATGTTATCATCGGGGCTGATGGTACGTAAGACTCCATCTTATGGCTATTAGAGACTGAGATGTCTAAGAAACAAAAGTATATACCAGTAAGCAATATTGAAAGTGATGGGAATTTGCTTCACCAGCAAGATATAAGTATTCCTGTTTATTTTACTCATAAACCCTCCAACCGTTACAGAACTAAATTCATTCCCTATAATAACTTATCTATTAGTTAAACTTCAGAAGTGTTCATTCAACACCTTTCAACAGAACACATTTTTCTAAAGAAAAAGGTCAAATTTAATACAAACTTAAATGCTAAATTTTTTAACTATCAATAGGGACAAGTTTTCAACGTGTCGTCCAGTAAACCTACCTAAAACCCCCCAGAAAGAAAAAGTTAAAAAAAGAAGAGTTAATTGTCAAAAACACACCTAAACTATTACTTTTTTTTTCTTTTTTTTTTTCGCGAGTTTCATGCCTCTAACTATCCATTCTTCCCTCTATCTCCCCAAACGATCACTCTCTTCATATTAAAAGATACTGAGTTGGCCAAATATTTAAAATCAATCCAGGTGTGTTTTAACACAAAAGGTGTGATAGCTTAAGCATGAAACTCGCGAAAAGGTGATAGTTTAAGTGTGTTTTTGACCATTAACTGAAAAAAAAAAAAAAAAAAAAACAAGGAAATTCCTATTAAGTGATTTCTTACTGAAAGCAAAGCAAAGGAGATTATAGTTACCAAGTGAAAGTTGAAGGGTGAGAAAGAGCAGCAACAGCAGTAAGTGCCACAACAAAAGGAAGCAATGCAGAAAGTGCTTGTGAATAATCCACTTTTTCTTCATCTTCTTCTTTTGCATAAAAACTCCTCGGATTTGCACCAAACGACAGTAACGACAAGTTCCCTTCCCTTCTGTGCAAACCCACTCTCCCAATTAACGGAGACGAAGTCGAACATGCAACAGCCTTTAAACAACCCCCATTTAACCCTTTTACAGCTGGATACCTCGTAGAAAAGCTCTTGTTGGAATTAATGGAGGTTAATGAAGAAAGAAAAGGTTTAGGGTATTTAAGGGATAAAGATGGAATTGATGACATTCTTGGTCAGTATGAATGGTATCCCTATCGCCGGTGACAAAATTGGGTTGTTTTCCCGGCGAGGGAAGAAATAAAAAGGAGAGGAGGAGCAAAGCGCTAAAGAGATGACGAGATCGTTTTATACGGGGAAAACTTTTTTATCTCCGTATCTTTAACTTATACAGTTGTAAATTTATTTGGCAGTTAAATACTACTCCTAGTAGTATTAGTATTATACATTTATACTTGACTGCAAGATTGAATCGCCCACGGAGTAGGAGATTTGGCTCCAAGTATCCACATATTTGCAATGTCACCCTCATATTTCTCTTTTAAACTCTTCCTTTCTTTTTATTTATTTACTTATGACTTAAAAGTATCTAACGTGGACAATTTTTCTTCATATATCTGTAAGAACTAAGAAGACATACTTTTATGACCTTTTGAAGTATTTTTTTAACTTTAATAAAATTGACTATTTTTTAAACAAGTCAACTTTGTTTCTGCTTTTTAATATTTAATTTCTTATAATCTAAACTAAACATAGTATCTCAAAATTTTCATCTGAAGTTACATTCTATGCAACTTTTGCAAATCTAAAACTAGTGTCAAATAAAGTTGAATCTACACACTTACTTCAGTGTATTATTGACATATCATCAACATGATATAATACTCATCCTCGGAGAAATTGACTGTCATTTAACAACAAAAATGATGGTGCTAATCAAAGTTAAATTTAATGTTGGAGTCGTTAAATTAAAGTTGATGTTAACGTTCCTGGCATTATGTGGGATAATCCACAAATATGACCTTCTTGATTGTTATTTTAAAAAAAAAGTGACGGTGCTAATCAAAGTTAAATTTAATGTTGGTGTCACATAATGAAAGTAGTTGTACGTGTTCCCAGCATTTGTGTGGGTGAATCCTCAAATCTGACCACCTTGATTTGTTATTTAAAAATAAGAGTGATACTGCTAATCAAAGTTAAACTTAATGTTGGAGTCGCATAATTAAAGTTGTTGTACACGTTTCCTAGAATTAGTGTGGGTTAATCCTCAAATTTGACCTTCTGAATTGCTATTTAATAATAAAAGTAATGGTGCTAAACTTCTAATCAAAGTTAAATTTAATGTTGGAGTCACATAATTAAAATTGTTGTACACATTTCTAGCATTAGTGTGGATTAATCATCGAATTAATTGAAATTAATTTTAAAGTTGGAATCGCATAAATAAAGTTATTGTACGCGTTCCTAACATTAATATGGTTCAATCCTTAAATTTGACCTTCTCTAATGCATAAATGGTGATACTTTTATTTGGTTGAATACAATCTCTAGAGCTATAGAGCCACAGAATAGTCACTGAAATTATACCCCTCACTAGCGGGGAAAAAAAAGGTTCATACTTCCATGTAGTAGAATTTTGTTAGTAAAGGATAAAAATGTATTTCCAATGCGGCACCTTTTAAATTTCGAGATTCAAATAAATTTTTTAAATATTTTGAATTATAAATTATTGTGACTTATAGTATACTTTTTACGTAGTCTATAAATATATAAATTTTATTTTTATAAAAATTTAAAATCTTATGCCCGAGGTCACGATCAAAATTAAACTGTTTGATTCTCAAAATTCGAACTATTAAAAATTAGACCGGGAGTACAACACTTCTCCAAGAAAGTACGGGGGAAAGAAATAGTAATAGAAGGAAATGGTACCATAAGGAGATAAATAAAATGCAAAATGGCATGGGCAGTGAAGATGTCAGAAATGAGGTGAGAAAAATCCAAACAGACCAGTAGACACTAGTAATGTGATATTTCTAGATAGCTCCGTCCACAGAAAGCCACAAAAGAGAAAGAGGAGAGAAAGAGGCAAAGTATACAGATGAAATTTGCCGTGTGTTCGTTACTTCTAGAACCTTCCTAACACTTGTCGACCTTGCTCATACAAGTGCAAGTGCATGCAAACTTTGCTAACAACACATGTTTAGTGTTCTATACAATTATAATTCAGCTTCTACTTAATTGTGATATGATCGAGGTTATATGATTCTCAGTGGTTTAGTTCTTAAATCATTGAAGTAACTTTATTGAGACTAACTTAATCATGATTTGTAATGTTTGTATTTAAGGAAATCACAGCCTTTTGATGTTTATAATTATAAACTGTTAAATATATTATTTTCTTCATTTTATAATTTATATGACACTCTTTTCATTTACATTGATTTTTCAATTAGTGTTCGATATCCTCATTAAAGCCCGACTAAATCCGAATCGCGTATTGCAGGGTCCATTTTAGGGGCAGCACTCCCAATAGGATTTTTTTTCTATTTCCAGACCAAACCTGAAACCTCTTATTAAAGTGGAAGAACCTCATCCATCTCACCACAACCATATTAGTTCATACAATTATTATAACTAAATTTAAATTCATAAACCATTGGCACTTTGGTTTTGAATGACGTTTCTTCTTTTTTCAGAAATTACTTTAATATCATTGTGTATTATTATGATTAGTATGTCATAGATTTTAATTAAAATTTTAAATTTCACTGTCATAAAAGAGAAGATTTGTGAAGGAGGTCACTTTCAAGTCTTAATTGGGAATAAGGCCACTATTTTTCTTTTTCACTTATTTTTCGGGATTAGGGTTTAGAAAAAGGAACATGAGATACATTTAATAATTTTTAAAAGTTTGGGTGTTTCAACTTATACACTTAAATCCCTTACACTTGTCTTCAAATATACAAAACCCCTCTCTCTTTCTCCTAAAATATGCATAGGTCCGCTTCTCTCTCTTCAGTGAGTGCACATATTCCCACTCTCTTTTCTATCAAGACCTCAATCTCTCCAGTCGATTTTTCTTCTCTTCAAAGCCCAGAAACTTTCCAATCGTCGTCCTTAGGTATGTTAATTAATTTTTCATTAGTGGCGAAGCGTTTTAATATCCATGTTGCCTATTTAAAAGTTCTTGTTTTTTTTTTTTCAAATTTGATAAACCCTAATGTTCATAAAGTTCTAGATTTTTTTCAAATTTTTGGAACTTCAGCCTTTTTTTGTTGAAATATGTGTTATTTCTACTTATTTTGCTTGTTTCGATCGGGGTTTTTTTTTTTTTTTTTCTGTTTTTGTTTTTCCAAATTCATCTTGGTCTATTACTAGACTTGAAAGTTTAGCCTTTTTTGTTGGTCGAAATATGTGTTATTTCTACTTATTTTGCATGTTTCGATACTGCTTTTTATGTTTCTTCAAATTTATCATGGTCAGTTACTAGGCTTGTCATCGATTATAATTATTTTTATATAGCGGTTGGTCAACACCACTTTATTGTTTGCATGTAGATGACAAAAAATGGTAAGACGGAGAGGAGGAAAGTTTTTAACGATAATGACCAACCATGTCACTCAACAGAAGAAAATGACGAGAAGGATTCAGGCTCGACCACGACACAATTAGTATCACCGCCGTCAATGCCTTTCACGCAACGTACTCCTCTTGAGAAATGATATGGAGCGTCTCTTCATGGGACTCGGAGATGACATATAGCGGATAGAAATGCATATTCTCTACGTGTAATCTTTGAAAGATTGGGGAAAAGCCTGATGATGTGACCACCATCTTCCTACCCCCTAATAGACTATTGCTTTTATTTAATTTTTTGTAAGACTTCTATTTATGAAAAGAGAATGGAGGAGTTTGATTAAGAAAAGAGACAATGGAAGAGTTTGTTTAAGAAAAAAGACAATGGAGGGGTTTGAACTTTGGGTCGGTTTTATATAGGGAAGGATGTATTGTTAAGGTTGTAAATTTAAGAATTTTTTATTTTATTACCGTTGTAGAAAAAATTTGTGATCCGTTAGTCGAAATAAAGCCAAGTGTGCTGGGTTTACTTTATAATAACTCACTGCTCAGGACAATTTTAGAACATTTTGGTCTATGATAAACCAGAGAAATAAAGGCTGGCTGTTGGAATGAAAAGCATGCTGAATTTGCACTAGCCTAATGGGAATTTTTTTTTAAAAAAAAAACAAAACTCAAACCCCAAACCCAAACCCCCAACCCCAAACTCGAAATTGTAGCAATCTAAGGGACTGTGGATAGGTATACCATAAACCGACTGTCGTCAATAGCTAACAGTTATCATTTAGGCTCGACTTCATGCATGGTCAATAATTAACCACATGCTATATATAGACCAAGGAAAATATTTGTCAATAAATCCATAAATAAATAAAATAAAATAAAATAAATAAAAGGACATGCCACCATTTAAACATTATAATAATACTTTAATACATCATATGAGAGTTCTCATCCACTGAACACATGATCAAAAGAGTTTTAGGACAAGTAATGGTACTTAAAAGACCAGTGTTTGTCTAGAAAAGCTATGAATATTTTTTTAAAAAAAAGACATTAAACATTATAATAACACTTAATACATCATATGAGAATCCCCATCCATTTATCACATGATCAAAAGAGTTTTAGGATAAGTAATGGTACTTAAAACGCCAATATTTGTCTAAAAAGCCATAAATAAATAAAATACTTGATACTATTTAAACATTATAATAACACCTTAGTACATCATATGAGAGTCTCCATCCAGTAGACACATGATCCAAAAATTTTAAGCATAGGTAATGATTATCCTTAAAACATGGTTGTGATTTGAGAACAATAACTTGCTGTCAGACTAATTGGATAGTAGTGTTATGATTACCATTACTTGTCCTAAAACTCTTTGATAATGTGTTCAATAGATGGGGAATCTCATATGATGTATTAAGGTGTTATTATAATGTTTAAATAGTATTAAGTCTTTTTATCTATTTTATTTTATTTATTAATGGGTTTTTAGACAAATATTGGCCTTTTAAGTATCATTACTTGTCCTAATTTTTTTTTGATAATGTGTTCAATGGATAAGGACTCTAATATGATTTTATTAAATTATTATTATAATGTTTAAATAGTGGTATATCCTCTTTTTATTTTATTTTATTAATTTATGACTTTTTTAGACAAATATTGGCCTTTTAAGTATCATTACTTGTCATAAAACTCTTTTGATCGTGTGTTAAATGGATGAGGACTCTAATATAATGTATTAAAGCATTATCATAATGTTTAAATAGTGAAATGTCCTTTTATTTATTTATGGATTTTTTTAGATAAATATTGGCCTTTTATCATTACTTGGCCTAAAACTCTCTTGATCGTGTGTTCACTAGATGGGGAATATCATATGATTTATTAAAGTGTTATTATAATTTTTTAATAGTGGTATGTCCTTTTTTATTTTATTTTATTTTATTTATTTTTGGCTCTTTATAGACAAATATTGGTCTTTTAAGTACCATTACTTGTCCTAAAACTCTTTTGATCATGTGTTTAATGGATGAAGACTCTCATATGATGTATTAAAGTGTTATTATAATGTTTAAATAGTGGTATGTCCTTTTTTATTTTATTTTATTTATTTATGACTTTTTAGACAAATATTGGTCTTTTAAGTACCATTACTTGTCCTAAAACTCTTTTGATCATGTGTTTAATGGATGAAGACTCTCATATGATGTATTAAAGTGTTATTATAATGTTTAAATAGTGGTATGTCCTTTTTTATTTTATTTTATTTATTTATGACTTTTTAGACAAATATTGGCCTTTTAAGTACCATTACTTATTCTAAAACTCTTTTGATCATGTGTTCAATGGATAAAGACTCTCATATGGTGTATTAAAGTGTTATTATAATGTTTAAATAGTGGCATGCCCTTTTATTTGTTTTATTTTATTTATTTATGGCTTTTTAAATAAATATTGTCCTTGGTCAATATATAACGTCTATATATAACATGTGGAAAATTATTGACCGTACGTGAAGTCGAGCGTAAATGATAACTATTAGCTATTGACGACGGTCGGTTTATGGTATACCTATCCACGATCCCTTAGATTTGTGCAATTTGGAGTTTGTGGTTTTATTTTTTACTTTTAAATTTCTTTGTCTGTTACACTCTTCGTTACCACTATCAGGATTATCCTGTCACCTTGCTTATAGAAATCCAATTCTAACATTTTGAGGTCTCCTCCCATTCACCCATGTAATCACCACCTATTATAATATATTCTGAAATCGACGGTAATAAATCTATAATAGACTATGGCTATGGTTTATGACTGCAATCAACGCCATACGTCGCTAAGGACTGATTTTTCGATGAAATGCTAGAATTTTTGCTAGAAACGGGATCTAAAAAGTGGAGAAATCGGGAGCTATTGCAGGGAAATATTTTTTTTTTATTTCTATTTCTGGTAATTAAAATGTTGTGGCTGTAAGGACCAAAATGTAGTTTTCAAAACTTTGGGGCTAGGATTTGACACAAAACACGTCTGACATGATGACGTAATAAATGGTGGTTGTTCCTCCAATTTTTTTAGACTTATGGCCTTTTTGCAAAATAAATGTTCAAAGTAACCTTTTGGCCGACTCCCCTGTCATACAATAGCAAAATAGAAGGAATGAAGTATTTAAATACAGAGCAAAAGTATCCGCTACCTATCACCTTATAATCATTTAATTTAATAGTAAATTAATAGCAAATTAAGATATGGACTTCTATATTAACTCTACAATCTACATTATATAGCATTCATTAGCTTTTACTAGGGGTGTACATGAACCGGGTTGGTTCGGGGTTTTTAGATACCAAATAAAACCAATTGTTTTCGGTTTTTTAAATCTAAAAACTAAACCAAACTAATAAAAGTCGGCGTTTCTCAGGTTTTTCGATTTTCTCAAGTTTTTCCCGGTAAAATCTTCATTTAAATGATATAACTTGTGCTTCAAATATTTCTTTAGTCCTAGTAAGATACAACTATATAATTAAGGTGCACCTTAAGAAAATAACAATAAATGTGAGATGAGTGATGACATTTTACTAATGTAACGACCCGTTCGGTCGTTATAGCGATTATGACCCATTTATCCTCGTTGATCCTTCTCTGAACCCTATGAGTACGATTTTAACTCACGGGGATGGGTGGCACGGTTCCCGAGGTCATAAAGCTAGTTCTAGTGTGACTTTTGAAAATTTGAGCCTATAAGTGAAAAGCGTTTGATCAATATATGACTTTTGGGTGGACAGACCTTTTCCAAAAATTCATTAATTCCGAAAGGTTCGGATGATTGTTTATGACTTGGTGGGATGCTCGGTTCGGTTCCCAAGGTATTGGGAGCGTTTTGGGACTTGGGTTGGAAAGTTGACTTTAGACCATTGGGGGTTGACTTAGTCAATACACCTCCGTGGGAAATCCGAGGCCACGAGCGAATTCGTAGCCCGTTTTTATGTGTGTTTGCATGGTTGTTTCGTACCTGTGGGGCCTCGTGTGATAGTCAGATTTCGGGTTGAGACTTGTCAAAAACAGAACTTTCTGGTGTTGGTGTGACTGCCAAGCAGCACTAGAACCGCAGTGGTGGTCCCACTGTAGCGGTCATATTACCGCCATAGCGGCCTTGCAGTTTTAGTGTTGGGCGCTTATGAAGAATCTGGTCAAAAGCTCTCAAATTATAGTTGCTCTTGTACGAGTCAGACTAGTTCTTTGGGGATTGTATTTATATTCCGCACTTATGTTTATTTATGATTCAAGCTTCTACTTATTCTGCTCTATTTACTTTATTGCGGTTTGAATTGATGATTTGGGAAAAGGTTCGCCTACCGAGGTGGGAAAAGATAGGTGCCCGCGCGACTTAGTTAATTTGGTTCGTGATAAGTTGGTATCAGAGCCCTAGGTTACTCGGTCTATAAGTACAAGAGCATGTCTAGTAGAGTCTTTCGGATCGGTATGATAAGCTCCATACCTATCTTCGGGAGGCTATGGGACATTTAGGAAACTTTCATTTCTTCATTCCTTTCGTGTTACTTCATTCAAATTGGTATCTAGTCGATTCCAATTGGTACATGAATATCTTTCTCTTATGCTCCCCCGAATAGTGGAAACTCATTCTTAAATCCTTATGCGGTCGATTTTGTTATGGCGTATTGTGGTATTGTACGGGATGTGTCATCCGGATTCAGACGTGTGACTAAAGTTCAGTTTCTGGTTATGGCTTGAGGATTTAGCTTAGTGGGATTGTGGTTAAGACTAGTTTATTGTGGGGATTTCTTGAGGAATGGGAAAAATGGTACAAGGGGTCGAATGATCTCTGTGTTTTCAATGTGGGGTTGCTTGAGAGTGGCAAAAGTGCATTCTCGGTTTGACAAGAGTGATCTGATTGATGATATGATTGGTTTTGGGAAAAGTTTTAACTTCGTCAAGGCTTTGTGATGGTGTGCGTGGTACGGGTGTACCAATGGCAGGTCAGTGATTCATCCGTGAAAAAGTATTAGAGGTCGATATAAGGGGACGAGTTTGGATTCGGTAAGGAACAGCGGATTTGGCAAAGGTATAGTGGCGGTGTGTAATAAAGAAGAGGAGTTGAGAATAAGGACATAAAGGACGACTTTTGTGGAAAGTTCTTAGGGAAATTTTTAGATGCATGCTTTTCGTGTTAATGGGATGGATGCGTAAAGGAGAGGACTTGGATAGACTAATCTCCGCTATTAGGAAGGGAAAAATTGGTATCTGATATGCTTGTTAGAATAAGGTTGCAATTGGTATGATAGTGGATTTCATATCCGGCCATGAAAGGTTAAGTTGGGCTTAGACGTGATTTATCTTTGGTAGCTTGTGGGTCCTTTGAGGAAAGTAGTTATCGGGTCTAGATCGAAAGGTAAGGTTACTTGTGACGAGTGAAGACTTAAGATAAATGGCAGTTGTGGTCCTGGTATTTTAGTAAAGGTGTGTTCGTCGGGTCTTCGTGTTAGAGGAATGGTAAAGATATCATGGGACCAAGAGCTAGTTGATTTGAGAGTTATGTTGCGGTCATATTTGGTAGAATAGACACAAGGGTCAGTATTGAGTTGGAATGTTTGGTTATGTCGTGGGCTAGTGGTTCACTAGTAAGAATGACTCTAATGTTGGATGAGTGTGAAGTTTTAGTACTCAAAGAGCTGTCGGGTGTTGCATCTAATTTTTTATTAGGGTTGAGAGCCTTGTACCTGTTGTGTAAGTTTTGACTGGTTCTTGATATTACTGGTATGGTTATTCGGTTGAGTTGATCGAATGAAAGGGATAATCGCATGAATGGTTAGAGGTGTTCTAGTTCGACAAATTGGGACGTTCGAAGTGGTAAATCAATGGTGAGGTTCAGATTAAATTAAGTTGTAGGGAACGTTTTTGTATTTGAGTTAAGGGAATTTGAGCAAAGGCACCTCGGTGGAGGTACTTGGGGACATTAGTAGGACTGTGTATGTGATAAGCTGGATTTAAAGAGTATTCAGTTTTGGAGTTGAATGCGTTAAGGGAACTCTAGTGTGTAGAGTGTGTGGTACGCCTCTATCTCTAGGAATGACTCGGCTAAGATTTGTGATTATACGGTATTCTATTGAGTAGGTCGAGAAATAGATAAGGTATCGATGATCGTGATTCGATTAGAAATTAGGAAATTGAAGAGTCAATAAAAGGATAGTTGATCGAGAGTCGATAAGTATGAGATACATTTTTGGGATTTCTTCGGTCTATTTAGATTGTGGTGTTGTTGTCTTGCATAATTCACATGAGGTGTGAGTGTTGTGTGAGCTTAAGGAAGCAAGTCTATAGAAATGGACTAAGTGATATGAGGAAATTCCGTGAGGTTTCGTGATTGGTGACTCGTGAGAAGCAAATTTCAGGTAATCGACATATTAATTTTTATAGGAAGTGGCTTGTGTGGTACACCATTGTACAATTTCATAACACTCTTCAGTGGATGAGTTAGTGTGGTTTAAGGGAAAGAAATTATGGAAATCCCGATTATGTGAGGGCTAGAGTTGGATTCTCGAGATGGGACCGTATTCGTGGTAAGTGTTTTCTTTTATGAGTAATATTAATTTGGATATCTTAGGTGAATACTTTTGGATATTAAGGACTCAGAAATAGTTGTTCTAGGATGGCGCAAGAGGTAATAAGATTTGATGCTTTCGAAAATGTTATGGGCATATCGATGTATTACAATGGAGGGTTCGATGGTTAAAGGATTATTATATGAGACTGCAGGTTTTTTTAGTATCGAAAAAGTTTGGGTTGTATCAGAAGTGTGTATTCAGTAAAGGTTGAGAAACTCAAAGCCTGCATTCACAAGGTTTAGTTCTTCGGTACTTAGTTGACAGCTTGGATATGATTCAGCTTTTGGAGTCGAGAGTGACAGACATGATTTATTATGCGTGGTAAGACTATGATTGGTTTGGGAAGTTGGAGTCAGTTCGAATGATTATTGATGGTATTCGGGAGTGGTGCATTCATTCCGACTCAGTATTGGTTGATTAGAGAGCTTGATTTAACTATGTGTTCATATCTACCGGGGAGGACTTATGGATTCTCTGGAAAATCACATACAGTTTTCGAAGTTTGATTCATTTGAGGCATAATATATGGCGGTTCTGAGATTTATTAGGGTTTGTGAGTGGACTTGATGGTATTTTATCGGGAGTAGCTATTCAGAAAGATATAATGGTTTTGTCGATACTTGGTAATGACTTGAGGAGGTACTATGGTTGTGAGAGGTCTTCAGAGTGATCAGATGGTTCCCTACAGATTCGGCTCGGCAAGATATTCAGTGGTATGCTTCCTGTATTGTGATTTGAAGGTTTGAAAAGACTTGGAACCAGCGAAGTCAGCTATGAGTAAATCAATTCGATGGAATTTCTTAGAGTGCTCCGATAAAGCAAGAATTCTTTTCTGGCAAGAGTAAGTCATGGCTTCTGGCTTATGTTTATGTGTTTCTAAGAGATCGTGGTGCGAAGAACAACTTGAGAAGGGTGATGGAAGGTTGGCTGAATCAGAGTATTTTTACCGGTTCAGAGTGGGCTATGATTGTGTTTATGTCTAAAGGTCTGTGCTGTTTTGAGGAATGTTTGTGGGACCTATTGATCGCTTTCAGAGGTATGGTTATGTCGAATCAGAGAATTCTGGTAAGAGCAGCTCTTTATTTCGGGGATCAATTGTGAGAGCAGTTCGAGTATGGTAATATGTATGTTGGGTCTTTTAGCTAAGTTAGAGAAAGTTTGACTGATAAGGCGAGAGGGCAGTGATTGCGGCATACTTCGTGCGGTGGAGGCTTTTGTGTTGTTATGATAATGATTCCCTGGTTACCGTCATCGTTCATACTCCCATTATTCATTCGAGGACGAACGATTGTTTAATTGGTATATGATGTAACGATCCGTTCGGTCGTTATAGCGATTATGATCCATTTATCCCCATTGACCCTTTCCCGAGCCCTATTAGTATGATTTTGACCCATGGGGATGGGTGGCACGATTCTCGAGGTCATCGGGCGAGTTCTAGTGTGACTTTTGGAAATTTGAGCCTTTAAGTGAAGAGCGTTTGACCAATATTTGACTTTTGGGTGGATGGACCTTTTTCGAAAAATCGTCAATTCTGAGATTCCGGATGATTGTTTATGACTTAGTGGGACGCTCAGTTCGGTTCTCAAGGTATTAGGAGCATTTTGGGACTTGGGTTGGAAAGTTAGATTTAGGCCATTGGGGGTTGACTTGGTCAAATAGACCTCCGCAGGAAATTCAAGGCCACGGGTGAATTCGTAGAGCATTTTTATGTGTGTTTGCATGGTTGTTTTATACTTGTGGGACCTCAGGTGATAGTCAGATTTTGGGTTGAGACTTGTCAAAAACAGAATTTTAAGTATACAGTGTGACCGCCTATAGCCACACTCGTAACCATAAATAGGCGAAGTCCCGATCATTGTAGCGGTCATATTACCGTAGCCGGTCATGTGCAGCTATAGCGGCCTTGCAGTTTTAGTGTTAGGCGCCATAGCCGTCCTCCTTCTTAGCCAAAGTGGTTGCGCTGTAGCCGTCCTCCTTAGCGCCGTAGCGGTTGCGCTGTAGCCGTCCTCCTTACCGTCATAGCGGTTGCGCTGTAACCGTCCTCCTTACCGCCGTAGCCGTTCCAGGACCGCCGTAGCCGTTGACAGGCAGATTTTTCTCAACTTCTTTAGTTAAAAACCCTAAACCCTTATCACTTCATTTCTTTAGCATTTTGGGGCGAATTTGAGAGCTTTTGACCAGATTCTTCATAGAGGTAAGATCCTTGGCCTTAGAATTCATTACTTTCCCTTCTTAATCATTAATCCATGGTAGAAATTCATGAAACTCGAGATAGAAAACGGGTTTGAATGGTTTCTTCATTAAATGGGTTTGAGCCTTTCTTAATGTCATGACCCAACCCGCTATGACTGGCACCTACGCTAACTCCTAGTTGGAGAACCAACACACAAGTCATCTATTCATAAATGTAGTCAGTTATTACTCATTCAAGCATCAAATAAACGAAATAATTCATGCCATAAAATATTGAAATAAGTGCGAAAGTTCTAACTATTACAAAATCCCCAAAATTCGAAAGTCATTGTACCGGGACTCTAATCTAAAACATGTCTAAGGAATGAAATCTGTCTAATAAATATCCATAATGTCCAGAATAGGAAAAGACATCATAAGAGAAAGATCTTCGGGCGGTCTGGCATGGATAGAAGCTCACTTGCTGCATGGATAGAGTCATCGTACCGGGACTCTAATCTAAAACATGTTTGTACTGACCTGCATTTGCGGCATTCTTTTATGAATGTAGAATACCAGATCGGATCCACTTCCGTGACCCGTGGCTGATCGACGCTTCAGCTTTCGCTCGAGTTTTCAGGGTGAGCATGACGTCCGCTGACCTTGAAGACTTTCCTATCATATGTCCTATTTTTATTTCAGAGACATAGACATTTATGTATTAGTATTCCAGATTGTATTATTCTCCTTAGATGCTCTTGTATTATTCAGACTAGACCCTAGAGGTGTTTATTGTCTTCCGCACTTTCTACTACTTATAGATAGATATATCGTGAGATTTACGTATTTATTCTATTCCGCTGTTTTCAATTCATTCGTTCGTGTGTTTATTCATTATTGGGTTGAGGGTTTGCTTACCGAGGTGGGAAGGTAAGTGCCTGCACGACCTAAGCAAAATGGGTCGTGACAAGTTAGTATCAGAGCCCTAGGTTACCCGGTCTTTTATACAAGAGTGTGTCTAGTAGAGTCTCGCGGATCAGTACGATAAGCTCCGTACTTATCTGCGGGAGGCTATAGGACTTTTAGGAAATCTCACCTTCTTTCTTTTCGTCGTGCTACTTTATTCAAATTGGTATGTGGAAAGATCAAATTGGTATCTGACTCTTATCTCTTCCCTCACAGATGGTGAGGAATCGCGACAAGCCAGCGTGGAAGATGTACATGAGGTTGACCTCACCGATTTTCTTGGCGCAGACGAGGATGCCTACGAGTTTATCGTGATCACGCACAAGCTACTCCATACAACAGGGATTGCAGATACCCTCGGAGTTAGGTATGTTATCCTTCGACTCAGCGGTGGCGCGAGGGCATGGTGGAGAGGCTACCTTGCCAGCAGGCCAGCAGGTGCACGTCCACTTACCTAGGAGCAGTTCTATGGGTTTGTTCCTGGAGAGGTACGTGCCCCATTCGCTGAGAGACGAGCGTCAAGGTCAGTTCCTCGATCTTCGTCAGGAGGGCATACCAATTGCTACCTATGCACTATCCTTCTCCTATCTAGCTCGTTACTCCTACCCCTTGATTCCGACGGAGAAGTACGAGGATCGTAGTTCATTAGCGGCCTTGATGGTCTCTCTAGTTGCCCGTATCCGACTTAGGGCGCTTTGTTCTGGCAATGTTGGCCATGCGGCGAGAGTTGAGGCCGCAAGGGCGAGAGCAGCTAGTCCTTTGATTGGAGATCCTTGATGTAGCGATGACAGATATTATTTCTGTTTAGGGTCAGTCCATTACTGTGTTGTTTGATCTTAGATCCACTTATTGGTATGTATCTGCATTTCATGCTGTTGGTTGGGATTTGCCTTGTGATTGCATATATATACCTGTTCATGTGTCTACTCGTCGGAGATTTTGTGGTTGTTGATCGAGTCTATCGGTCTTGTTTGGTTACTTTTATGAGGTACGACACTTGGGTAGATTTGATAATTCTTGATATGGTGGACTTTAATATTTTATTGGGTATGTCCTGACTTTCTCCTTATCATGTGATTTTGGACTGTCACGCCAAGACAGTCACTTTAGCCATGCCGGGCATTCCTAGGCTTAAGTGGAGAGGTACTCCTAGTCCCGCTCCGAAGAAGATCATGTCCTTTCTTCGGGCGAAGAAGTTAGTAAGTAAAGAGTGTTTAGCGTATTTGGCGCATGTTCGTGATATGACTGTTACATCTCCCCTTGAGTCTATCCCTATTATGAGTGAGTTTGCGGAGGTATTTCCGTCAGATTTGCCGGGTATGCCACCTGATCGCGACATTGATTTCTGTATTAATGTGGACCTGAGCACTCATCCCATTTTCATCCCCCCATATCGAATGTCACCTGTCGAGTTGAGGGAGCTTAAGGATCAATTACAGGATTTATTGAGCAAGGGGTTCATTAGACCGAGCGTCTCCCCTTAGGGTGCTCCAGTGTTATTTGTGAAGAAGAAAGATGGGACCATGAGGATGTGTATTGATTACCGCCAGTTGAACAAGGTCACTATCCGAAGCAATTGCCCTATGCCTCGTATTGATGATCTCTTTGACCTGCTTCAGTTTTTTCGTAGATTAATTTACGTTCCGGCTATCACCAGCTGAAGATTAGGGCAGAGGATAATCCGAAGACAAAGATTTTGGACGAGATATGGCCACTATGAGTTTCTAGTAATGTCTTTCGGGCTTATCAATGCCCCGGCTGCATTTATGACCTTGACAAATGGCATCTTTAGGCCGTTCCTTGATTCCTTTGTGATTGTGTTTATTGATTACATCTTGGTGTATTCCAAAAGTAGAGAGGAGCATGAGAGCCATCTTCGTACCGTTCTTGAGTTGTTGAAGAAACATAACTTGTTTGCTAAATTTTCTAAGTGTGAGTTCTAGTTGGAGTCTGTAGCATTCTTGGGCTATTTGGTGTCAAGGAGGGGATTATGGTTGATCCACAGAAGATTGAGGTCGCGTGAGGGGCTGGGCGAGGCCCACTACGGTTACTGAGATTCGTAGTTTTGTGGGTTTGGCCAGTTATTACCGTCGCTTTGTGAAAGGTTTTGTTGCCATTGCTTCATCCTTGACTAGATTGACTCAGAAGGATTTTCCCTTCCAGTGGACGGATGATTGTGAGGAGAGCTTCTAAAGGCTCAAGCTTCTTTTGACCACAGCCCCGATCCTAGCCTTACCCGTGGGAGGTAAGGATTTCGCTATCTATTGTGATGCTTCCCGTATGGGTTTGGGTGTGGTTTTGATGCAGGAGGGTAGAGTGATAGCTTATGCTTCCCGTCAGTTAAAAGTTCACAAGAAGAATTACCTTACCCATGACTTGGAGTTGCTAGCCGTAGTCTTTGCTTTGAAGCTTTGGAGGCACTACTTGTACGGTGTCCATTGTGAGGTTTTTACCGATCATCATAGCCTTCAGCATGTGTTTACCCAGAGAGATCTTAATTCCAGGCAGCGCTGATGGATGGAGCTCCTGAAGGACTATGACATCTCCATTTTATATCATCCCGGAAAAGCCAATGTGGTGGCTGATGCCTTGAGTCACAAGGCAGTGAGTATGGGAAGTTTAGCTTGATTGATTGTTTTCGAGCGTCTGTTAGCCATGGAGGTTCAAACTCTGGCCAACAGTTTCGTCAGTCTTGATATTTCAGCCCCGGACAGAATCTTAGCCTGTATAGAGGCGAGTTCATTATTGGACTGGATCAAGGCTCATCAGTTTGAGAATGCTCAGTTGAGCAAGATCCGAGATAAGGTTTCGAGAGGGGAGGCCAAGGAGGCCGTGATTGATTCTGAGGGCATTCTGAGGATTAGAGGACGTGTGTGGGTTCCTCGTGTTGGTGATCTGATTCAGTTGATTTTATCTGAGTCCCATAACTGTCGCTATTCCATTCATCGGGGAGAGACTAAGATGTACCGTAACTTGAGACAAAGACTATCAGTGGCGTCGTATGAAGAGAGATATAGTGGATTTTGTGGCTAAGTGTAGAAATTGTCAACAAGTAAAGTATGAGCACCAGCGACCCGATGGGGTGCTTCAGAGGATGCTCATTCCCGAGTGGAAGTGGGAGAGGATCACCATGAATTTTGTCACGGGTCTTTCGAAGACCCTTGGCATGTTTGATTCTATTTGGGTGATAGTGGATCGGTTGACTAAGTCCGCTTACTTTGTTCCGGTTTGGGTTTCCTATACCGCAGAGAAGTTAGCTAAGATGTATATTCGGGATATTGTGAGACTACATGGGATCCCTATTTCAGTTGTATCTGATCGGGGTACTATCTTCATTTCCCGATTCTAGAAGGCATTTCATGAGGAGTTGGGTACCCGATTGGAGTTTAGTACAGCTTCCATCCCCAGACCGATGGCCAGTCCGAGCGAACCATTCAGGTGCTCAAGGACATGTTGAGAGCGTGTTTTGTTGATTTCGATGGTCATTGGGATCAACACTTGCTCTTGGTAGAGTTTGCGTATAATAACAGTTATCATTCGAGTATTGGCATGGCGCTATTTGAGGCCTTATATGGTTGGAGATATAGATTTTCGATTGGTTGGTTTGACGGGTTCGAGGCTCGACCTTGGAGCACGGATCTATTGATAAAGTCCCTTGATAGGGTGAGAGTTATTCAGGTATTCAGGCCAAGCTATTGGCAGCTCAGAGTCGGCAAAAGATGTACGCGGACCGGAAGGTCGGGGATTTGAAATTTGCTATTGGTGACCAGGTTCTATTGAAAGTTTCACCCATGAAGGGTGTTATGAGGTTCGGTAAGAGGGGTAAGTTGAGCCCCAGGCACATTGGTCCGTTTGAGGTTGTGGATTGTATCGGTAATATAGCTTATAAGTTAGCATCGCTGCCAGATTTAGCAGGGGTTCATCCAGTCTTTCATGTTTCGATGCTGAAGAAGTACCATGCTGACGGTACCTACATTGTCCGTTGGGATTCTATATTGCTTGATGAGAATTTGACACATGAGGAGGAGCCTTACACAATCTTGGATAGGCTGGTTCTGAAATTGAGGTCAAAGGAAATTGCTTCTGTGAAAGTGCAATGGAGGCACCGTCCTGTGGAAGAGGCTACTTGGGAGACCGAGTCTGACATGCGTAGCTGATATCCTCTGTTGTTCATTGATTCAGGTATTTCCACCTTTTCTTCCTTTCTTCTGTCACGACCCTAATTACCGATCGTGCAGGCACCTACCTTATTTCACTAGTAGGCGAACCCTTACTCGTTAACCCATTAATCACTAGCCAATTTTAACTTCTTTAATCATTTATACTCAACCGATCAATGATCATGTGAATGAATAAATAAGTAAATAAAACAATTCATAATTAATAGATAATATAAGTGCGGAAGTCTTAACTATTACACCCCCAAGATCTGAAAGTCATTGTACAAGGACTCTAACCAACGATGTCTAAAGAATGAAGTATATCTCAACTATAATAACAAATAATGTACGGAATAAAAATAGAAATGGAAAGAGAGATCTTCGAGTGGCATGGCATGGATAGAAGCTCACCTCGGATACGATCCGTTATACCCGTACTTTTACGTTGGAATATTCTAAGTTGGTTGCGACAAGTTATGGACAAGACTTTCAATTTCCGGTTTGTTGATTTTGTCTCAATGCATAAGTCGCATATTCATCTTTTCATTGGTATGGAGTGTTAAGGGTAAATTTGGAATAAGGAAAAGTTTGGGATGTTGAATAAGTTATACGATTTTATGGAGTTTTTGGACATATCCGTATGCAAATAAAGAGATCGGTGTGTAAAAGTTTTAGATCTCGAAATAATTTCCGCGGATGAACAATGATTGCTACTGATGAGGCTACGATCTGATCAAGCTGCTGACTTGAGGACTTCGGCAGTTTATAAAGGGGCTTAACCCCTCATTTTCAGCCAAAAAAAATCAGACCAAAAACATTCCAAATATTCTAGAAAATTCCCCAACCTTCCACCACTAACTTTTAGCCCGAAACCAGGTATAATTCTCAAATTCCGGTCCAGAAATAAGATAGTTGCGGCTTCAAACTGCGTATTGAGGCTTTGTGGCTTAAGTTCAAGGTGGAGGAGTAAATATATAGCATTATTATCGAGGGAAAGGTATGAATCTCTTTCTATTTGTGTTAATATTGGTTTATTTACGGAGAAGGAGCCGTAAAATCGTTATAAAATGGTTACGTGATGGAAATATGGGACAAACACCATATGGAATGTTTATGAAGTATTTTGAAATTGGAAATATTATGGTTAATGTTATGTTGGTTATGGGATGATTTGGAAGTTTATGCGAATTTTATGTAATTTTTATACTTATGAGAATTGCCTTGTTAATGTGCGGATTAATGGTGCAAATTATGAGTTTGGAAGGGAAGAATGTGTTTGGTGTTGTTCTCGGGTTTGGAGACAATTTCGGGTGAGTTGGGATATGGTTTTGGTTGTTTGGAAAAATTGTGTGAATTGTTTAAAGCGTTCTTGAATATTGTCCGTATGGTTTTGGATTAGTAATCGAATGTATAAACGTTGATATTGGTTTGAATGTGAGTGAGGGAAGTAAGTATGTCGGAATATTATAAATGTTTGTGAAGTTATGTAAAAAGAGCTACTAATGTTAGAAATGCATTTTGAATTGATTGTTGATGTTGTAGTTTGGTTGTTGGTATTGTTGTTGATGATTTGGCCGAGTTGAAATCTCGGGGTTGGTGTATTTATTGGGGAAATGCTTTGAATTTTCTGAGAATTTGGTATTCGTTTGGAATCGGGTTCCTAAATGCTCTTAGCTAATATTTGATTCTTAATGGCATATTGTAGAGCTTGGGAAGTTCGCGACGTAAGATTGGATTAGCTTCGAGAATAGACGAGGTATGTGAAGCTTACCCTTCTTTTCTTTTGGCATGTCTTAGACGGGATTAAGGTATGACATGATTTGTGCCTCGGGTAACTCCATTCTTAAGTTTCGAGTATGTTTGTGATTCGTATTTGTTTTTGATGTTGGTATCCTTAGCATGGTCGGGCTATGGTTCGTATGTTTTTGATATGATTGAGTTTGAAATGTTGTGTAAACGATTCTTATTTGTTTCTTGGTATTCGTATCCTTAATGCGGTCGAGTTATGATCCTTATGACTTTTGTATGATTAAATTTTTAGGGTTGCAAAAGAGTTTTGTTTTCAAAAGAGATTTGTTCTTAAACGATTTCGAAACTACGAACGCCCGTAACTTTCAAGGAAGGGCTCGGATCGCTTTGATACTTTCGCAAATGACTTTATGACGAGTAATGACTTAAATTTTCATAGGCGGGCCCGGATTGGGTTGACGTTCGTCCGTGGGTCCCGCGACCTTCTATGTTGGTTCTAATGACCTATTTTCGAAAGAATCCGATCTGACTATCTCTCGACCCCCGAGTATGATTACTTATTTATCTGTTGAGTTTGAAATAAGGATTTTTATGCTTATGACTTGATACGTGAATATGGTTTCGGATGTTCGGTTTGAGATATTCCCGAGTGATATTCGGAAGGAAATACGATTTGACTCTTGTTTGGCTTACAAATGATGGTTCGTTTGATTAACCTATTAAGTCTTTGAAAATATTTTAAACCGTATTTGGTTACTTGTGATTCGCTCGTGCATTTTGTTGTTACATTTTTCGCCGAGTCCCGGCCGGTATGTGTGATATTGTCCGTCGGATACTTGACCGCGGGGCCGGTGACATGACATTTGCCGGATTCTTGGCCGCGGCACGTGTGTGTGTGATATTGTCCGCCGGATACTTGACCGCGGGTCGTGACATGACATTTGGATTCTTGGCCGCGGTATGTGTGTATGTGTGTGTATGTGTGACATGACCGCCGGGTTCCCGGCGCGTATATTTATATAATTGTGATATTAACCGCCGGGTTCCCCGGCCGCGGTATATTTATATATATCGTGATCTTAACCGCTGGGTTCCTGGCCGCGGTATATTTATATATCTGTGATCTTAACCGCTGGGTTCCTGGCCGCGGTATATTTATATATTTGTGATATTAACCGTTGGGTTCCTGGCCGCGGTATATGTGATATGATAATGTGAGGACATGATGACGGTATATGATATGTTTGATTTTCCCGTATATTTGAGACAGAAATGTTTTCAAAGAAAGCGAAGCATTTGGTATTCTGATTATCGCATGTGCCTTCTGTACCTCTTATGTATGATTCGTATGTCAAATGTAAGTACTTTGGTATTCGGATTATTATGCTCACTTTCTGTACTCCCTACTTCGGTCATGATCTCGTTTTCTGTATGCTATGCTTTTCATGCTCAGTACATATTCCGTATCGACCCCCTTTCTTCGGGGTCGCGTTTCGTGCGCGCGTGTACCCGCGATGAGTAGATGATGTGAGCGAGAGATGTTCCCCGGGATTGGCGAGCTCCATTTCCTCCGAGCGCCGCCGAGTCCGAGTGCGTTTGTGTGGTATCCGAGATGTTGGTAGAGGCTTTGCGGACGCTGTCGTGTGCGTGATATGTCGGTTTGTAATCGGCTATGTAGGCCGATATATTATTATGCATTATGTTACAGATTTGTTGTGACTACAGATCTTATTTGATTTGAAAAGGACGAATAGTATGTTTGTTTTCCGAAAAATTTTCCTTCTGCATTTTGACACGTTCGTGGGCCCGGACGATTATGAGAATTATGAGAGTACGGGGTTCGCTCGGCCCTAAGTAAGGGTCGGGTGCCCATCATGCCCTATCGGAAGTTAGGGTGTGACATGATCGAGCAAACTAGCTTCAAGTTAGAAATGTAATATGGATGAAATCTCTAGAACACAATTTGCACTCAAAAAGGGTGCAGCAAGGTAGTATCAGTACAAACACTATGTACCGGTAAGCATCATAGGCCAACTAAGATTAGTTCACGCATATAATTATAAAATCAACAAGATAAACAAATAGGGACTTAACACTCAAATCCAAGTCACAGAATATCCCATAACGGAGTCACAACCTAAGATGAAGCTTCTAAACCACAAATCTATCAAGTTTCAATAATCTCACCTGATAATCACAAGTCCAAGTTCCTTCCCTAAGTGGTAATCCACAATTTAACTCAGTCAATGGTGATATTTATATCACAATAGGCATTCGCCATCCATACCAAAATCAGAAACAACGAGCATATAATAATAATGCATAATAAAATGTAATGATATGCAATGCAAAGTATGATGACGTGCTGTTACACCCCGTAGTTTCGTACGTGAAAATTTAGAAGTGTTAGACATTCTAAGTACGGATACTGGAGTTCCCCTCAAGGATATAAGATATTATACGAAGTAATCCTATGGTCAAGACGGTTTACGTTCATATTATAAGCTATGGGAAATTCGGGGCAAAGCAAATCGAAGAAAAAATAAATTTGTCGAAAATTTGAAAAAAGTTGACAGAATTTTGGACATAATTTTGGGTCAACTTTGGAGGGGTATATCTCCTAGTATATTAAGAGCTTTAAGATGTTTCAAAAGCCAAAATTGAAGTTCGTCGAGTCTAGTTTTCAACGCAACAAACCACTTGTCGATACAATATCGGAGCAGAGAATTATGGACGTTACAAGTTCAGCCGACGGAAGCAGAAAAAACGCGTGCTACGAATCGCTAAAGCTATCGATGCCATACGGATCCCGACCCGAATTTGAACCAATATAAAAGGGGCTTTCCCCCTCTTTTTTTAGCCAAAATTTCTTCCAAACAATTCCAAAATGCTCTAGAAAGTTCCCCAACTCTCAAACCCAAATTTCAAGCCTAAATCAACGATAATTCTCGAATTTCGGTTCAGGCAACATATAGTTGCGAGTATAGAATCGTATAGCGACGCGTGTGGTTCAAGTTTAAGGTGAAAAAAGTAAATATATAGCGATATCATCAGGAGTAAGGTATGAATCTCCTATTATTAATGTATATTTTGGTTTATTTACGGAGATAAAACTGTCAAATAGCCGTATAATAGTTTTGTTGGTGGCAATGTGGGATAAACCCCATATGGGATGTTTATGGAGTATTTTGGTGTTGAGAATATTATGATTAATGTTTATATTGATGTTGTTGTTGTTGGTTGCTGAATTACTATTTTGGGCTAGGCATATAAACAGGGGAGATGCTACCGAAATTTCGGCAGATTCTAGAAAGATTTATTTGAAGGACTAAGACAAGCATTGAGTAGTTAAAGTTAAGGCGACCAAAAAGGTATGTTAAGGCTAAACCCTTCTTTCTAAAGGAATGATTCTTTCATTATAAACCTTTGTGTCATATCCATAACATCCTTGCCTCCACAAATGCTAGAAGCCTATGAATCTCATGATCCTTATGATATTATTAGGCTTACTCATGATCTTGAGACTATTCTTTGTGATTGATCTCACCTCATAATACTTATTTTTTCGAGGTGAGATATAGCGATGACGGTTTTATTTTCAATGCTATCTAAATTCATGATTCTCGAGACTCCCATGACATCGTTAACTACACCTTACGATGGTTGATCCTTTAAGGAAGGATATAGTGATAATGATAATGCTAATTATGATGTTGATTACATTTATGTATTTTTATGTATATGTATGTATGCATTGCACTCCCACTGATCAGTTGGGCATAAAATCGAGTCCGGCAAGGGCCGAGTACAGATAACATCGAGTCCGGCAAGGGCCGAGTACGGATAATATCGAGTCCTGCAAGGGCCGAGTACGGATAACATCGAGTCCCGCAAGGGCCGAGTACGGATAACATCGCGTCCCGCAAGGGCCGAATACGGATAATATCAAATCCCGCAAGGGCCGAGTACGGATAACATCGAGTCCCGCAAGGGCCGAGTACGGATAACACCGAGTCCCTAAAGGGCCGGGTACGGATGTGACAGATGTATGTATAGTAAGTTTATGTGAATGCATATGTATGTATGTTGTGTATGGATATGTATGAAATATTTTTCCTGTAGACGAGTAGTTTACATGATAGAGATCTTAAGAAGAGTACGACGTATAATTACTTACTTTATCTTATGTTATATTTATTGTGAAATCATACTACTATTCTTGCCTTACATACTCAGTACATTACTCGTACTGACGTCCCTTCTTGTGGACGCTACGTTCATGCCCGCAGGTGTAGATAGACGAGACGAGGATCTTTCATCGTAGGCTGCCTTCAGGTACCAGTTTTGATTGGTAAGCTCCACTTCTTCCTGGAGCATTGCCGAGTCCGAGTTGTATATGTTTTTTTGTGACAAGAGGGTATGTCGGGGGCCCTGTCCTGACTTATATACTACAGTCATTTTCATAGAGGCTTTGCAGACAGTTCCTGTGTACAGCTTAGTTGTATTATGTCGGTTGTTATGTCGACATCATGGGTCCATTGTACATATACTTATGCATGATTTTATGCTAGTATTTAGCCTCTTGATCTTATTGTTTCCATTTGAGACATGAAGGATGTAAGTTATAAGGTGGTTCGCTCGGTTCTCGTAAGGTGTCGGGTGCCAATCACGCCTTACCAAGGGTGGGGTGTGACAAAGTGGTATCGGGCCGATTCTGTCTAGGGTTGTCTCGCAAGCCGTGTCTAGCGAGTCTTGCTTATGGTGTGCGTGCACCATACTTATAAACGGGAGAGGTCATAAGGCATTTAGGAAGGATTGACCTTCTTTCTCATCTTAGATCGTGCCATAGAGCTAAATCATACGATATGATGTCCCTGATTCTAACACCAAATGTTTTGATCATGGATAAGCAGTTGATTATGCCGCTACAAGATAATTGCTGAGAATTGAAGTTGTTCATTCGAAAGGTATGTTTCCTGTTTTATTAATATGGATAGACGTTGATATAAGAACTTGAGCAAGATATTATGGGTATTTGTGATTGCTCTGTGGGCATTGGATGTGTTTTCTGGACTGTGTACAGGAATGAGGTAGTAAGAATTGTAGAGGAAACTCTACGGAAATTTTCACAAATTGTATTGTTTGCATGTTTATAGAGAAAGAGTAAAGGAAAAATATGACCATCAGCCGTTTGGTAAGTCATGATTGAAGGAACAACTATGAGACTCTTTCGGGTAGAAGTTTTAGAATGATTTTAAATTTAATTTAAAGGAGGAACCCTAGAGGGAAAAATGATTAGCAAGAAAGAAACTGGAATGCGTTGCATCCGAGATTACGGGGGATTGAGACCTATTGGAAAGATAAGGAAAGTTGGCATTAGGAACTCAAATGAGGTATTACGATTTATAGATTGGATTGGTTAGTAAGAGGTAACAAAGAAATACTGATATGGAGAAGGAAGTTAATGAGTACGGGAAGTTTCACCCTAGAAGTAAATATATCTATACGAGATTAAGATAGGTTTGTACTCATAGTGGAATGCTTTGCAGACTTCTAGGTAGATATTATTAAGTGGCGGACGGAAAGAGCGCCTTAAGAGCAAAGGAAATCAAGGAGGACATACGAGAAACTCATGGTTATGAATTGATTAAAGGAAGTTATGTGACCATCGACGATAGGAGGAAGTTTAATAAATTAGTAAGGTTGGCCAAAGGTAGACACGGGATGCCATAAGACAAAGGACTTGGAATAGAGATACGATTATAAAGGAAACAGGACGAAAATACAAGGAATAGACATACATACGAGCAAGCTATGATATCGTAAAGGGAAATGAGAAGTGAATGACAGGATGCACTTTATAGGTATTTAATGACGAAGAAAAGGATTGACTGGATAAGGTATTGAAGGAATTATGACACCCGACAATGGGGCAATCGAAAAGTAATAGGGAGCTATGAAGAATGCAAGGAGAAGTCATGAAAGTAGAGGAGATAAGATCGCAAGAAAGGGATTCAAGGATATAAATAGAGGAGACGATTTAAGGAATTAAGAGATCCGCTTGATCGATAAACCAAAACAACAGATAAGTGCATTAGACTTATTAAGTGAGAGTCGGGCAAAGGTCAAAAAAATAAAGGGAGAACCCCAAAGGAAATGATCAAAGGATATTGCGTTTGGTCGAAACAAGTTGGTGACAATAAACCCTCATGGAACAAGTAAAAATAATGGCTTCCCTTAAAAAGGGGGGGAGGAATGGAGGTTACAGATAAGGAAAGAACGAAGAGATTTGAATTCGTTGCAGGATAAAGACCCTTAGTTAAGAGTTCACTCCTAATTTATTAGCCGAACTAAGGAATCGGAAACTTTAAGGGTGAGTTGAAGGAAGGAATCCTTAAGGAAGATATTTGAGACATTTGATATAAGTACAAGAGCTACCGTCAGCAAGCGCAAGTGCAAGAAGTCCAACTACAGGCAAGAGGAGTTAAGCAAAAAATTTCGGTGTTAAACTAGTTGATAGATAAAGTATCGCAAGGATTAATTTGACTACTATGGAAAGAAAAGGATGTTGTGATATGACTAGTTCGAGGATACCAGAAGGAAGGAATAAGAATGAATTAAACTCTAAGAAGACGAAGTTAGGGGATATCGGTGAGAACAAGAAATTCTGAATGAAAGTATGTATCATATAAAAGGCAAACAAAGAAATGAAGAAAGATAACCTGTGCAATTCGAATAAGTTCTGTTTTAATTGAGCAAGTGAGGAAAGTAATTACCAGTGAATGCAGGTAAGAACATGGACATTTACCTCAGAGCTAACTCTACTTTAACATCTGAGGACGAATGTTTTTGAAGGGGGTGAGAATGTTACACCCCGTAATTTTGTACGTGAAAATTTATAAGTGTTGGACATTTTAAGTATGGATACTGGAGTTCCCTTCAACGATATAAGATATTATACGAAGTAATCCTATGGTCACAACGGTTTACGTTCATATAATAAGATATGGAAAATTCGGGGCAAAGCAAATCGAAGAAAATAAATTTGTCAAAAATTTGGAAAAAGTTGACAGAATTTTGGACATAATTTTGGGTCAACTTTGGAGGGGTATATCTCCTAGTATATTAAGAGCTTTAAGGTGTTTCAAAAGCCTAAAATGAAGCTCGTCGAGTCTAGTTTTCAACGCAACAAACCGCTCATCGATACGATATTGGAGCAGAGAATTATGGACGTTACACGTTCAGCTAACAGAGCAAAAAACGCGTGCTACAGTAACTGCTACAGTACCGACCTGCTACAGTGACCCGACCCGAATTTGAACCCATATAAAAGGGGCTTGCCCCCTCTTTTTTCAGCCAAAATTTCTTCCAAACAATTCCAAAATGCTTTAGAAAGTTCCCAACTCTCAAACCCAAATTTCAAGCCTAAATCAACGATAATTCCCGAATTTCGGTTCGAACAACGTATAGTTGCGAGTATAGAATCGTATAAATGGCGTGTGGTTCAAGTTTAAGGTGAAAAAAGTGAAGATATAGCGATATCATCAGGAGTAAGGTATGAATCTCCTATTATTAATGTTTATTTTAGTTTATTTACGGAGATAAAACTGTCAAATAGCCGTATAATAGTTTTGTTGGTGGCAATGTGGGATAAACCCCATATGGGATGTTTATGGAGTATTTTGGTATTGAGAATATTACGATTAATGTTGGTATTGATGTTGTTGTAGTTGGTTGCTGAATTACTATTTTGGGCTAGGCATATAAACACGAGAGATCTTTGTAGAAATTTCGGCAGATTCTAGAAAGATTTATTTGAAGGACTAAGACAAGCATTGAGTAGTTAAAGTTAAGGCGACCAAAAAGGTATGTTAAGTCTAAACCCTTCTTTCTAAAGGCATGATTCTTTCATTATAAACCTTTGTGCCATATCCATAACATCCTTGCCTCCACAAATGCTAGAAGTCTATGAATCTCATGATCCTTATGATATTATTGGGCTTACTCATGATCTTGAGACTATTCTTTGTGATTGATCTCACCTCATAATACTTGTTCTTTCGAGGTGAGATATAGCGATGACGGTTTTATTTTCAATGCTATCTAAGTTCATGATTCTCGAGACTCCCATGACATCGTCGACTACACCTTACGATTGTTGATCCTCAAGAAAGGATATAGTGATAATGATAATGCTAATTATGATGTTGATTTCATTTATGTATTTTTATATATATGTATGTATGTATGCATTGCACTCCCACTGATCAGTTGGGCATAACATCGAGTCCCACAAGGGTCGAGTACGGATAACATCGAGTCCCGCAAGGGCCGAGTACGGATAACATCGAGTCCCGCAAGGGCCGAGTACGGATGTGACAGATGTATGTATAGTAAGTGTATGTGAATGCATATGTATGTATGTTGTGTATGGATATGTATGAAATGTTTTTCCTGTAGACGAGTAGTTTACATGATAGAGATCTTAAGAAGAGTACGACGTATAATTACTTACTTTATCTTATGTTATATTTATTCTGAAATCATACTACTATTCTTGCCTTACATACTCAGTACATTGCTCGTACTGACGTCCCTTCTTGTGGACGTTGCGTTCATACCCGCAGGTGTAGATAGACGAGATGAGGAACTTTCATCGTTGGTCGCCTTCAGTACCGCTTTTGATTGGTGAGCTCCACTTCTTCCGGAGCATTGCCGAGTCCGAGTTGTATATGTTTTTTGTGACAAGAGGGTATGTCGGGGGCCCTATCCTGACTTATATACTTCAGTCATGTTCATAGAGGCTTTGCAGACAGTTCCTGTGTACAACTTAGTTGTATTATGTCGGTTTTTATGTCGGCATCATGGGTCCATTGTACATATACTTATGCATGATATTATGCTCGTATTTAGCCTCTTGATCTTATTATTTCCATTTGAGACACGAAGGATGTAAGTTATAAGTTGGTTTGCTCGGTTCCTGTAAGGTGTCGGGTGCCAATCACGCCTTACCAAGGGTGGGGTGTGACACGTGCAATGCCATGCACTGGCCAATCACTCGAACTGTACACACATGCTAAGTGATGTCATTGATCAGTAGTCATGGCCTGCAAGGGACCCATGGTGTCCATGTACCACTCGTTTCGGAATATTCCTCGGACCTGAGCACAAACCTCCGCTCCGGAACGAACCTCAGACGCGAGCCATATCAATGTACCTCTTATTTCCGGAACGAACCTCGGACCACGAGCTCACATCTAGGACACACCCTCACCCCCGATCAAATGTGCCTTTTCATATGTATAGTAACACTGTCACATCATTCTCAATGATCAATTCATCAGGTACCATGTATCAAATAGTATCATAAGTTCAATAAGAAGATTATATTAACTTCTTCACTAATTTCACATCACAATGTATGTCTCAACGTATCCCAGTTCATTAGTATATATGGACTATGAACAATTAGCAATATCAATGTCAAACACAAGGCATCATGCCACAAGTCTTCCAGACCATTTCCATCATATATGAGTGTATAAATGCATAAATGAGTGTAAACGTGGTAAATCACTGCAACCCAATAAAGCAACAGTGAAGGTACAAGTCACAAGTCATATCAAGACTTGGATCAACTAAGCCATGAAATGAATCATACAAACCGTCTCAACCAACATAATAGTAGTCTATGTCTCTCTTTACTTCCACATGTAGCAATTACACCTTACAACTAAGTCTTGTATCACCAGAAGCTCCACTTTTCTATATATCATCATCAATAGTAAATCATACATCAAGTGTTCATCTACGTACTATCATAAATATGTAAATCACAATTAAGGTCTAAACTCAGTATCCTTCCTTTCTCCAATGGTATGTGTCACAATAAGAGAGAATTGAGTACAACACGACAATTTAGGTAATAAGTCTAATCATAATGATAGGGCAACGAGCCACCATCAATAACAATCAACCTAATAGAAATTCATCTCGAATCGCCACTAGGGGTGGGCGTTCGGTTTTTCGGTTCGGTTTTTTCAAAGTTCGGTTCGGTTTTTCGGTTTCGGTTTTTTGAAAGTGGACACCGAACACCGCACCGAATTAGTTCGGTTCGGTTCGATTTTTGAAGTTCGGTTCGGTTCGGTTTCGGTTTTTTAATTCGGTTTTTAGCAATTACACATCTCTCCATTTATTTCCATTTTTCCTTCTTGATTGCTTCGAGTTACGGAGGTTTACGCTAGACTAAATGTTTGAAGGTTTGATGACTTTAGAATTCAACCATAGTGATCATCCACACATACAAGATAATATCTTCTATATACAAAATATAATGTATTATACAACGTATAATAAAATCATACGAGGTATATAAAATTTTATATAGTGTATAATCAAATTATGTGAGTTATATCTAATTTATTATAATAGGTGAAACAAATTATATGAATAATATTCTATGTATAACATTTTTATTATACTATATATAATAAAAATCAACACTCAAATTATTAGTATACTTGTATTCAATATCCTCTAGTGTTAAATGAAAAGCGAGATTTTATTTTTTATGGAACAATGAAAGAAGTTGAGAATAAGGAGGAAGTAGAAAAGGTAAGAAAAAAAGCATTTTGAAAAAAATCTTGCGAATAAGGAGGAAGTATGAAATTGTATAAAAGCAGTTATACTATGAACAACAAATAGGTATTGGAGTTATTCACGTATGAAGGGTTTCGTTATATATAGTAATTTGATTTACTATAAAACATTTAACTTGTCATGTAATGTTTAATAACATTTAGTTGCTAAGAGTATGTAAATATTATAATATTATTGTCTACTTATGTTTTTTTCCCAAAAAAAAATTGTATTCATGTAGTAAATTTTCAAAAAAAAAAAAAAAAAAAATTCGGTTTAACCGAAAAACCGAAAAACCGGTGAACCGGAACCGAACACCGAACCGAACACCGAAATTGTTATTTAAAAAAACCGAAAACCGAACCGAAAAACCGAAACCGAAAAACCGAATTAATTCGGTTCGGTCCGGTTTTTCGGTTTTCGGTGTTTATGCCCACCCCTAATCGCCACAGTATGAATACAACTACACCTCATATTTCAGTACATAAAGTAATGGCGACGAGCCCACAAAATCAGAAGTCATACCAACCTAGCTAATATCCAACCAAAACACCATGTCCGAAGACCTAATCATGCTTTCTCCCATCAATTCTACACAATACATACATTTCGCTAATCAAAGTCTAACTAAAGTAAGCCATAACCTACCTGGAATGCCGAGCAGGAGCCACAAACTACTCCACACGAGCCTTCTATTTTCGAAACGCCTCATAACGGTCAAACTCTAACAATATGATCCTAAGTAAGCAACAAACCATGTATTTAAACAAGAACAACAATTTGGGGAAGAAGACCCACTTACTTCTATTCTTTTTCAATTGGTGAAACCATCCTTTAATGGTGAATTTATCATAACTTCTATCTCTACAATCATTAACCTTCAATTCATGGGTCTCTAATCAATTTACCCTTTCAAATAGATTTTAGAACAAAGATTCCATTTTTATTAGAACCCTAAGTCTCAACATGCAATTTCAACCATAAAAATCAAATTCCTTTCCTAGAAAGTGATAATCTATACTCCTTGATGATTAATCAACAATAAAATCAACAACCCACCAATTATTTAAGGTTTTACTAATTCTAGTATTCTAGAATTTTCATCCACCATTGATGGACCTTAAACTAATCATGGAACTTGAAGAAGAAAGGAAAAGGAACAAATAAAGGTGGAGACTTACCCTTCAAGATGCTTTCACCAATGAATGGAATGAATTTTGCCTCTTTCTCTCTTGAAAACTGACTTTGAGGTCTTGGGAATAATGGGTAGGAGTTGGGGCATTAAAAAAGGACATTCTGCCCCCATCGGTCGCTAGCAGCAGTACCGCTATAGCGGCCTCTTGGTCGCTATAGCGGCCCTGCTAGAGCAGTCCTCACTAAAAAGGGCATAACTCCCTCATCCGGAGGCGAAACGCGACGATTCTTTTTGGTATGGCTTTTTAATTTTGATAGGGATCTAATGGTTCAAACCTCAGTCAAAAAAAAGGTTAGATGATCAATCTAGAGCCGTTTCTATTCACAGACCTCCGGCGAAAACATTGAATACGAGAGCGACAAAACCCAAACCCATCTGAAACTCTTTGGAACCTAACCAAAAGTTGTGGACAAGTTAAAATTATCATATTAGCGTGTTGGAACTTTTAAAACATTAACATGGGGTCATCCTAATCCCGCGTTGACCGTGGTCAACTCTAACTCGTCAACTTAACCAGTTTCTCCATAAATGACTTAATTTACATTCGAACCTTGCAGGAACCAAACCAATGACTTTATTAAGTCATATATCATACTAACGTGACTTGGGGAAGAGTCAAAAAGGTTAAATGGTCAAAACACTATAACGACCAAACGGGTCATTACATCTTCGCTCAAGGACGAGCGACGGTTCAATTGGTATCTGATGTAACTACCCGTTTCGTCGTTATAGCCTTTTAGGAAATTTTGTCAATTTTTGAGCATTGATTAGCTCACTTTTGACCCGAGAGGACCTTTGGCATGCTTCCCGAGGTGTCTAGATCGGATTCAGGCAACTTTGGAGAAAATATAGGCTCAAAGTGAAAATGGTTGACCCGAAGTTGACCTTTGGGCAAACCAACCTTTGTCTGAATTCTGTCAATTCTGAGGGCTCCGAATGGCTGTTTAGAACTTGTGTGTGTATTTGGTTCAGTTCTCGATGCACTTGGATGCATTTCGGGACTTGGGTTGGGAATTTGGGATTAAGGCATCGGGGGTTGACTCGGTCAACGAGAACTCCGTTGGGAATTCCCAGGCAATAGGCGCGTTCGCAGCATATTTTCATATGGGACTAGGTGTTTCGTATGTGAGCAGATGGCTCGAAAGTTTGGCGGCACTGCTGGAGCGATAGCCCTGCCGCCGAAGCGGTGAAGATGATTTTGGCCTCGACCTCTTCAGCGGTCGAGTGACCGCTGAAGCGGCACAGCTGGGGCAGTCCCAGCACCTTTAAGGCGGGTGACGGGCAGTGACTGATATTAATAAAGTGTTAAAAGCCCTTAGACCCTCATTATGTCCCATTTCGATATTTGAGCTTCAAGAAACTGTTCTTAGGGATATTTTGAGGAGAATCTTGCCCATTTCTTCATTCTTCCTTTAATCCATTATTATGTTAGATTCCCCTCTTCCCTTAATAAACCTATGATGATGGGAATTCAAAGAGGGTTTTGGAAGAACATTTTCCCTAGAATTATTAATGATAAATTGGTGATGTTTATGTTAGATATTGACTAATCTAAGCTTATTAAGCATATATCTTCCACTTTTAGCGTTGAATTTCGGATTTGGAGACTTAGGGTTTATACCCGATTTGGGGGTTTTGCTTGAAATTAGAAATTAGGCTAATCCTTGAGTTAAATCAACAATTAGTGGTTGGGTTATGATCACCTAGTACTTAATTTAGTAATTTGTTCCCGAATTTCCCGTTTTGCCCTTGTGGGCCCGTTCCCCCAATTTCTAGGGTTAGAAATTGACCAAATTGAATTATGTCAATATTAGTATCATTCTTCATGATTTCTAATATAGAGTTCGATTATGTTTAGATTACTTTGGTTTCGAGGTTCAGCGGAAGGGAAAGGCAAAGGAGTGAGTTGTTGGTGTTGCGGTTCGGCCATCCAAGTAGGTGATGGTTTACCTTTTGTAAGACTTCGTATAGTGAAGCACATATTTAGATTATAATGTCGGAGACAACATGTGAACACCGGGTATGAAGTCGGGTTGGACATTGCCTTAGGTTGAGCCCTGATATGTGTTGGGACTAGCCACCCCGTTATGTGTGCTTTAATTATTCTATTGTGTTATCTTGATGCCATGCGTAGTTGGTAGATACTGAATTCTATTTTATCATCTTGATTGGGATAGAATTGACATACCCGTTATCGGTATTTGTACTTGGATATATTGTTGGCGTACCCATTGTAGGTACTTGAGTTATTGTATATTGTTGGCATACCCAATGTTGGTATTGTGATATGACACGTTGTTGGCGTAACCCATTGTGGTACTTGTGATATTGAACTTGATTGATTGACATACGCATTGCACGCATACTCTCATATTCATGATGCATGGCCGATACCCGATGATGATCCGGTATCGTTGAGTGAGTAAAATGATATTTTAATAAACTCTTTTACTTGACTGATTGTGAAAAGGCTGATGTCCGAAGATCAATTCTGTAATCATTGATTGTATGAAACTAATATTTGATAAATTCTTTTACTTGAGTCATTGTGAGAAGGCCGATGTCCGAGGTTCAATTCCGGAATCGTTGATTGTGTGAAACTGATATTTGACAGACTCTTTTACTTAAGTGATTATGAGATGGCCGATGTCCGATGATCTATTCCGGCATCGTCATTGCATGACCGATTCCGATGATATCCCGAAATCGTTATTAGTGCATGGACTCCGCAGGTCCTCCAGGGTGGTGCCGGTGAGACTTCCCCGGTAGGCAAAGATTCGGGGTCCCGTCTGTCTGTTGGGCAAAGATCCGGGACGGGTGACACTTAGACTTCACGAGTCACGCTAGGCTGTGCTACTAAGACGTTGATATTTCCGTCCGGAGTACATGTGTACACCTCGTTTGCATGGCATGGCATTGCATTCATACCATTATTACACTGCATTGCATTATGACTTGATTGAGATGCTTGGTGATTGGATTGCGATGATTAGATTGGATCGGATATATTCAGACTTGACATATTTGGGTTTAGATGCTTTGCATAAGCGATGACGGATACTCGATTGTGATTACATTGTCTTATGCCTTGTTGGTTGATTTGCTTATCTGCTTTATTATCTGAATTGTGTTAACTATGCTTAGTCGGCCGATGATGCCTCCCGATCGTTGTTTATGCGAGCTCGCACTTGGTGCATTCTTTATGAATGCGAGTACCCGATCGGATCCAACACGTGACCGTGGGCGATCGACGCTTCAGCTTTTTCTCGAGTTTTCAGGGTGAGCATGGCGTCCGCTGACCTTGAAAGCTTTCCTATCATATGTCCTATTTTTATTTCAGAGACATAGACATTTATGTATTAGTATTCCAGATTGTATTATTCTCCTTATATGCTTTTATATTATTCAGACTAGATCCTGGGGGTGTTTATTGTCTTCCGCACTTTCTATTACTTATATATAGATATATCGTGAGACCTACGTATTTGTTCTATTCCGCTGTTTTCAATTCATTCGTTCGTGTGTTTATTCATTGTTGGGTTGAGGTTTCTCTTACCAAGGTGGGAAGGTAAGTGCCCGCACGGCCTAAGCAAAATGGGTCGTGACAATTCTGTTTCCCAAGTAGCTTCCTCCGCCGGACGATTCTTTCGCTGAACTTTCACAGAGGCTATTTCCTTGGACCTCAACTTGAGAACATCCTTATCTAAGATGGCAACGGGCTCATCCTCATATGACATATTCTCATCTAATAAAACCAAATCTCAACAGATTATGTATGAACCATCCCCGTGGGTACCTCTTCAACATTGAAACATGGAACACCGGATGAACGCCTGATAGACCCGGAGGCAAAGCCAACTTATAAGCCACCTCCCCCATACGCTTGAGGATCTCAAATGGCCCACTATACCTCGGGCTAAGCTTGCCCTTCTTTTCGAACCTCATCACACCCTTCATGGGTGAGACCTTTAGCAACACTTGCTCTCCCTTTCCAAACTCAAGATCTCGGGCCTTGCGGTCCGTATACTCCTTTTGCTTAAGCTTGGATCACATTTACTTTCTCTAGGGACTCCG
>NC_081346.1:33326646-33349943 GCF_029784015.1 Lycium ferocissimum
GGTGCGGTTTGTCGATTTTCTAAACCCCTAGCTTTTACAAACATTCTAATTGAGGGATAAATTACTAGCTGTATATGTGTACAAAAATTAGTAAATCCATGTGCTTCTTTTATATTTCTTTCTTCTTAGGAAGGAGAGTAAATATAAGTTTATCCCCTTATTTTTTAATGGTTCGGAAATAATACCCCTTCATCTTTTGAAAGAGAATGATAATCATCTTAAGCAATATTCTTAAATGAAACATAAAAATAAATTCATCTTAATATGAAAAAAAAAACTTATTCTGTTTCTTTTTTTTTCTAAAAAAATAAAAAAAATCCAAAGTCCTCAAAATCCATAAATAAAAACACCAACACATCGTTCCTATAAATAATTTGTCTTAAAATTTGCAAAATAAACTAATAGAATGACAATCAAATAAATTGTAGCCATCCAAGTGACTCAAATAAAGGCAACGCCTCTTGTCCAGCTCCAAAAACAGACCAGCCACTTTGGGTGCTGACATTTGAATACAATATCATTGATATGGGATGCGCACGACCTCATATGAGTAGTAAACATTTGAATTCCATTGTGGGGAGCATCGCACTGCTCGTGTTGACAACACAAATAAATAAACGATACAGAACTAAATGAAAAGACATTAGAGTACTTGTTACAACTACAACAACGTATATATCCAGTATAATTCCGTAAGTGTGGTCTGGAAAGATAATATGTAAGCAAATCCTATCCCTACCTTGTGGAGATAGAGAGATTGTTTCCACAGACCCTTGATTCAAGGAAAATAATTCAAAGCAATTTTTAAAAAAAATAAGAAAGTAAAGAAGATATGATAAACAATATGGAAAGTATTATACAACATTCTGAAAGAAAGGAATAGTAGAAACAACCAAATAATAAGATAACTGAAGTACAAGAAATAACAAATAGTAGCAAAAATCAAAGAACAAGGAACTACGAGAATAATACCAATACTACTGGTGTGAAAGGAGAAGCAAATACGGTGCTCCAAACTACCACTAAGCCTATCCCACAGGAAAGTTAGACAATGCTCAACTACCTACTAACTGTCTACCCTAATCCACAACCTCCATATCTCACTATTTAAAGTCATGTTCTTGGTAAGCTGAAGATGTGTCATGTAATGTCTAATTACCTCTCCCTAATACTTTTTTGGTCTACCTCTACCTTTCCTTAAATCCACCATTATCAACCTCTCACAACTGGGACATCTGTGTGTCTCCTGTTCATATGTCCGAATCACCTCAGCGTCGCCTTCCTCATCTTGTCCACCATAGAGGTCACTCTCACCTTATCCTCGATATCTTCATTCTAAACCCTAAATGTCACGACCTAAAATCGCTTAGTCGTGCGGGCACCTACCATTTCCCACCTTGGTAGGAGAGCCCTTCCCTTACCCCACATCCAATCTATCAATGCGGAAGAACAATGTAATAACAAATAAATCTTAAGATCAATTAAAGAGAATAGGTGCGGAATACATCTTCTACCCAAGACATGTAGTCTAAGTCAGCACAAGAGCTACTAATAAACACATAGGTCTGAATATATAACAAGAACTATCTGGATGTTGCCATACAAGGCTCATAACATCAAAAGGAATACTATCTTGAAATAGATGACAAGTATACGAAGAATGAAAACTCGGGCTGCAGATCTGGCAGTAGCTCACCCTAAGTCTCCAACAAAACCGTCTCCGAAAATACTCTCGAGGATCAGAAATAGAACCTGTAATAGACTCTGCACTCAAAAGAAGAGTACAACAAGAGTAGCATCAGTACAAACAACAGGTACTGAGTAAGCATCGTAGGCCGACTAAGATTAGTTCATGTATATAAGCATATAATCAACAAGATAAGCAGATAAGAACATAATACCCAAACTAAGGTCACATAATATCCCATAACCAAATCACAGCCTAAGATGAAACTTCTAAACCACAAGTCTGTCGAGTTTCAATAATCTTAAACGATAATCACAAAACCAAGTTCTAAACCTAGGCAGAGTCATTACTCAGCAATCTGACCCAGTCCATAATCCAATCTATGCCACCACAATGATACAAATAGACCATATCAAATCAGACATGACAAGCTATATGATGATGCAGAATAAAATGCAATGTTGTCCAATGCAATGTAATGCATTGGCCAAATACCTCAAACTTGTACACACATACAAAAGACATTGTTCGTTCAATACTTATGAACCATGGGGGATATGTGAAGTCCATGTACCCCTCGCTTCGGAATATACCTCGGATCACGAGTCCACTCGCTCCGGAACATACCTCGGATCACGAGTTCACAAATAGGCCACATCCTCACCCCCTGTCAAATGTGCCTTATATATATATATATATATCACAAGATAGGCCACATCCTCACCTCTTGTCAGATATGCCTTATATACATATATTGTATGCAAGATGAGTATTCAAAATAGGGTTCAAGTCTAGAACCTCAATATGAAACACCAACTCAAAAGTAAGCATGATAAATCAATGAAATCAAATGCTAATGAAAGTACAAGTCACAATGCCATAAGCCATATCAGGACCTAGATAAATCAGCTTAACCATGGAGTGAATCATACAAACCATCTCAATCAACATAAAAAGTCTATGATACCCTTTACTTCCAAATATAACAAGTACACCTCACAACTAAGTCTTGTGTCATCAAAGTGCTCCATTTTCTCATGTATCATCACAAGTACCAAGTCATAATTCGATATCAATATACATGTGAAATGAGAATGTATGTCATGCATGATATCATCATAATTATATGTCACGACCCATTTTAGGACCGCGCAGGCACCTACCTTTCCCACCTCGGTAGGCGAACCCTCTATCGAATAACACATCGATTAAACAAGACGAATCATTTAAACCAATTGATATTTAGAAATAATAGCGGAACATCATAATATATTCGATAAACTCAAGTAATTATATGATTACAACAGTCACATGATTATAGACTCGATCCAATTTCCCATGATCTGGTATAGACTAGTACAAGAGCGACTAAGAGAATTTCAATTTTCACTATATTCTAAGACTCAACCTCCGTCCCTGAATGAAGTGGGAGGAGGCCTTCCCGATAGGCACCGCGCATTTCCGCACACGTCACAATCAACCACCTGAAACAATCTACACCCCAAAAAGGGTGTAACAAGTGCAATATCAGTACAATCCACGCGTACTGAGTAAGTATCATAGGCCGACAATGGTTAGAAACACATATCAGTAAAAGAATTCACAGATAAACATGATAACAACACAATCAAGTCCTACGTCTATCTACCACACACTGTACATTAATACCTTTTAATCATTACCTTCACTCCAATAATCACCAGTCAATCTCACAACAATCTCGCAACTCACATATTATTAAATCGTTCGTTTTAGTCTAGTAGTCAACTCATCATTAAGACACTCGTTATCCTATATCACATAGAGACCAAACATATAACTAATCTTACGAACGGTCTATGGGATACTTCAACAAGTTCAATCAATAAATCCGGATCCAAGTACACATTATTGCCTAAGTAAAGCATCTAATCCCCAAATGTGCCAAGCCTGAATATATCAAGTCCGAATCCAACATCACAAGTACAACACCAAACATCTCAAAATCACATCATAATGCAATGCAATAGTGTATGAATGCAATGCAATGCCATGCAAATATTGTGTACACATATACTCCGGGCGGAAATATCGACGTCTCGGTAGCACAACCCAGTGTGAATCGCGAAGTCTAAGTGTCATCCATCCCGGATCTTTTCCCAACAGACAGACGGGACCCCGGATCTTTTCCCACGGGGGGTTCTCACCAGCACCACTCTGGGGGACCTGCGAAATCCATGCACTATCAACGATTCTGAAATTGATCATCGGATATCGGCCATCTCATGTCACTCCAGTAAAAGAGTTTTATCAAGTATCAACTTCACTCAATCAACGATTTCGGGGTGAACATCGGATATCGGCCATCTCACGTCACTCAAGTAAAGAGTTTTATTCGTTATAATCAGGCTATCAACAATGTATCATGAATGGATGAGAATGCGTGCAATGCATGGGTCAACATTAACAGTCTAATCAGTATCACAAGTGCCAACAATCGGGTATGCCAACAATATGTCCGAATCACAAATACCAACAGTGGGTATGCCAATAATATATCCGAATCATAAATACCAACAGTGGGTATGCTAACAATACATCCGAATCACAAACACCCACAGTGGGTATGCCAATAACATCGTAATCAAGACGATAACAGAATCTAATATTTATCAACAACTCATGGCATCAAGCCGGCACAATAGAACAATCAAATCACAACATGATGGGGTGGCTAGTCCCAAACCCATAACAGGTTAATCAAATCGATATACATTATTACCACTTCCCTAAATCAGCCTATTAGCTTAGAACAAGTAATCTCACCCTACACTCACAATTATTCGCCACAACTCAATCTAGAACTCAGTGACAATCGTTGGTGCATTTTATCCTTTCATTTATCAACTAGATTCACTATTAACGACATAACACAAATAATCACATGTTATGGGAATTCTCATCATTACACATAGAAAATAGGTATCACCCGCTACTCCCAAATCACATAAAATCCATCGATTTTCAAGAAAGACACATCATACATCCTAAATAATCTACAGGCCACAGCCCGAACACATAATCACATATCAATACCATCCTAGGATTCCATCCCAAATCTACAATTCCTACACATGCATTATTCGTTCCTTCTAATACACGAATATGGAAAACTAAACGGAGTCTACCGAAAGGGAAGCCATAACCTACCTGGCAGCCGAACAGGTGCCACGAACCCACACGTTGACTTGTCTTTCGAAGAGTCTCCAAATAACAAAACTCTATCACATATGAATTTTTTGTAAGAAACCATGAATAATGATACCCATATTGGCTACTTTCTATTCGGGTCAAATTCTAATCCTTAATTTAGGAAGAACGGGTCTCAAGGGCAAAACGGGAATTTTATGACTAAAATACCAAATTCAATACTAAATGGTCAAAACCCATTACTTTAATCATAGGAATACTCAATTAATTCTCAAAATCATCAATCATAACTTTAATTCATGAAAATCAACTCTAGAATAGAAGATTAATGATTAACAAGCCTAGATATGACATTATCTAGCATGAACAACAACATTTAACCATAACTTAGGAATCCAAATCGTTTTTAAAACCCTTTTATGAAAAACCCCATAAACCCTCTTTTAATCTCAAGCTTCTAGGAATTTCTAGCATGGATTCTTAATTAGGAAAGAAAATGGAAGAGATTAGGATTAGGAACTTACTTCCAAGAGAAATCTGACCATAAACCCCTCAAGTCGCCTCCAAGGTGGTAAGAAATTATAATAAAAGTTATGGGAGGAAATAAGGTTTTTTAGGGGCTTTAAAACATAAACACTGCTCATCGACCGCTCTGGCGGTCTCCCTTACCGCTCCAACTGTCATCCTTACCGCTGCGGCGGTCACACCAGACACCTGAAAAAACTGGTGTCTTCCAAACTTGAAAATGACACCCGGAACAATCCCGGAACCTCCCGAACACAAACCAAATATGCAGATATACATAAAAACGCTCTACGAACGCACTCCTAGACTCAAAATTCCCAATGAAGGCTTTGTTGACCAAGTCAACTCCCGACGGCCTAAGTATCAACTTTCCAACCCAAGTCCCTAAACGCAACTGAGTGCATTAGGAACCGAACCAAACCAACCAATCAATCACAAATGGTCATCCGGACCTCACAGAATTGACGGATTTTTGAAAAAAAATCCGTTCACCCAAAAGTCAACTCTCAGTCAAATGGTTTTTGCTTAAAGCCAAATTTTTCTAGAAAACATTCCAAAGCCCAAAATGATGCCTATGAAGTCATGCCAACTATCTTCTCGGGTCAAAATAGTTCTAATGAGACTCAGGAACGGGTCAATAAGGGAAAAAATGAAATAATCATGGTAACGACAAAATGGGTCGTTACATTATACAACACGATTCAGGCCTAATCTCATTATCCTTCCTTTCTCCGATGATAAATGACACAACAAGAGAGAAAGGAGTGCAACACGTATCACAACACAGCAATTAAGGCAACAAGCCAAATCCCAATAATAGGGCAACAAGCCACAATCAACCAACCTAATAAAATACCATCCCAAATCACCACAGTAAGAATACAAATACACCATCACAATGCTTAAATAACGATGACAAGACCACGTATTCAAAAGTCATACCAACCAAGGTAATATCCAATCAGAAATCATGTTCGAAGAACGAATCATGCTCTCTCCTGTCACTTTACACAATATATATGTTTCTCTGATCAAAGTCTAACTAAGGTAAGCCGTAACCTACCTCGAATGCAGAACAAGAGCCACAAACTACTCCGCGCGAGCCTTCTGTTTTTGAAGCCCCTCAGAATGATGGTAGTCTAGTAAATAACATCGCGAGTAATTAAATGACCACTACAACCAACTAATCGAATGAGAAATCAATTCGGGAAAGGTTACTCAAAATATCCAAAATAGCCCTAACAAGTCACGAGGGCAAAAAGGAAAATTAAGGGTGATTTTACCTTACCCATAGTCCCAACAGTCATAATCCTTAAATTCATGGGTTTCTAACCACATTTAGACCCTTCAATTTCATCAATTAGTAAAAAAACCCTAAATTTGGGTGAAACCCTAAGTCTCATAATTAGATTCTTGGACTATCAAGCAATTCAACCCTAGAATGTGTTAGTCTACACTTCTAGATGATATAAACAGTAAGTTGATCAACAATAATCAATTTATACTAAGGGTTTCATGATTAAGAGCCTAGGTCTCATCGCCCACCACTCTAGGACCGAAAACCACCATGGAAACTCAAAGAAGAAAGGTAAATAAACAACATAATGGGTTGGAACTTACCCCCAAAGATGATGCCACCAAGTTTCTACAATATTCGCCTCCCCAATCTCTTAGAATTAGGTTTTAGAAGTGTTGGACTAATGGTTCGAACTTAGGAATATAAAATTACTCTCTGGTCCCAACGATCCGCTATAACGGTCACCAAGATTGCCACCCCACCGCAACAGTCAGGCCTTCCGCTATAGCGAAAATCATTAAAGGCCATTCCCTGTCCGTGGCAGCCAAGAGTGTGCCATAACGATCACGCTATGGCAGTCAAAACCCCATCATGGAAGTCCCACTACAGCGGCACCAAGTTCGCCATGGCAGTCACACCAGAACCAGCAAAAATCTGGTTTTTTGTAAGTCTTTCCCAAAACTCTGACATCAATTTGAGGGCCCGCATACATAAACTAGATATGCACACACACATACAAAGACACTACAAACTCACCCGTGGCCTCGGCTTTCCAACGGAAGTCTAATTTACCAAGTCAACCCCCAAACGGATAAAATTAAGTTTCCAACCAAGTACCCAAAATGCAACCAAAATCCTCGGGAACTAAACCATCCATCCCACCAAGTCATAATCGACCCTTCGGACGTCGCGAAATTGACAAAAATCCAAAAAAGGTCTGTTTACCCAAAAGTCAACTATAGGTCAAACGTTTTCACTTCAGGATTCTAAATCCTTCAATTTTCTCTAGAAACGCTTTATAATATCGGGAATTGGTCAACAAAGGAAAAATGGTCAAAAGGTAATGACCTAACAGGTCATTACATCAGATACCAATTAAATAATCGTTCGTCCTCCTATGAATACGAAAGCAGACGGTAACCAAGGAACCTGTATTATAACTGATAATTCCAAGTGCATTCGTGCTCTGATGATTGTCAAACTATTTTAGAACCAAATAGAGACACAGTGCAGTAATATTCTTTACGTGCACCTTGCATCGTAAATCATGAGAAACAGTGTAAAAAGCCGAGCCATTTCTTTGCACACCAATGCTTTGTGAGTTGGCCCATGCTTTAGGTCATTATTGAAGAGTGGTCTCTTTTCACCTCACATTCTCCCACTATATATACAACTTGGCAATATATTGAGTAGACTTGAAAACCTAATCTAAAACGTGCAAAGCTGCTGACACAAGTTCTCAAGATATCTCAAGAACAAAGTGACCTATAAGTTGAAGAACCTAATCAGACACAGTTTTAGTCTAAGTTCTTTACACTGTTGTGAGTCTTTGTTCGTTTATGGTTAAACTGTAAACCTACTCTTCTTGTTTAAAAGTTGTTTGTAAGTGATTTAAATTCTCAAAATGTACCTATTGGAAGTGTGTTTCCACAAGCTTTTGAGTGGTACACTAGGCTAGATTTAGTCTAGGTGTATTAGTTTCCTGGGCTAGATTTAGTCCAGTGGAGGTGCTTACAATCGGTGTATTGTAAGAGTGGAGGGACTATGAGAATCAGTTCCTAGGTTACAACTATTGTAAGGGTGAGGAATTATGGGAGTTAATTCTTAGTTTACAATAGGTTATAATCGAAAGTTGCTCGTGTAGGATAGGTTGTGATTTTTAATCCCTTGAGTAAGGAGTTTTCCACAATAACATCGTGTCCTTCACATATTGCATTGCATAAGGGAACCGGTACACAACCAGGTCCTTCATAAATTATTTGGGAGAAGGAGAAGATCCTGGTTCTCAAAGCTACGAAGGGAGAGTCCAGTGATGATGACTCTAAAATGGCTTATCTCACATAGAAGTTTCACAAGATGATAAAGAAAAATGGCATGTTCCCCAAAACAGGAAACCCCAGCAGAAACAACTACTCCGATCACAAGTGTGGGAAACCTGGTTATTTCATAAAAGTCTGTCCTCAAACCAGGCAGGACAATTATGACAGAACTGCCATGAGGAACCAGGTCCCTGACAGGTGTTTCAGAAGGAAAGAGGCTGCTGATGAGATTGTGAAGCAAGCACTTGCAGCTTGATGTAACGACCCGCTCAGTCGTTATTTGAAACTTCGCAAACCTGTACCAAATCTAGGCCTAAGATCTTAAATGGTAAGCCCAATAGGGTGTCTAAAATGAGTAATAGTTAGAAAAGTCAGTTTCAAAAAGAGTTAAAAGTCATGGGCCCGAGCAAGCTTCGGTCCGCCGCAGCGGACAGGGCGCCGCCACAGCAGTCTCGCCATAGAATACCTATTGTCTGCCGCAGTGGTCTCACTGTAGCAAGCATGTTGTTCGCTGCAGCGGATATCGTGGAATAGTGAACGCGTTTTCCCATACTTAGTTTTATATTTCACCCTCTTTTATAATAAAAGACCATCCAAGGCTGCTATTAGGTTTTACCTTAAGAAAAACCCTTGACACCAATAAAGAGAGGCTCCTCCAACATTCTTCACATCTTCTCCATCAACTATCATCTCTCACGGATTTCGAATAAAAGCTAGGAGGGTGGATAATTCATGAAAGTTCGAATAGCTGCTCATTATCGAGGTAGGTTACGGTTTACTTAAGTTAGACTTTGATTAGTGAGTTGTATATACGTATAGAATAGATGGGAGAAAGCATAATTAGGTCTTCGGACACGGAGTTCTGATGGATATACTCATAATCTAATGGAAGTTGTATACATATAGTAATTAGGATAACAACGAGCGTATAAATGGATACTAAGTTCTAAGGTTTGTCGATGTCTGTGTGTTACGGGTTGGGAGAGATCACTTGCCGTTATTAAGGAAGGTTACCCTGTAGGTTAGCGTAATTATTCCGAGCTATGTGTAGTTTCCATAATAAATTGTTGAGTTATTTGCAATATTTGTACAATTGTTCATTCTTGTCAATAAAAAGGGTTGCATTGGGTGAGTTGAAGCTGAGGCATAATAGTGTTGCGCTTGTCAAGGGCATATTCCATGATATTGATTTTATTCATTAGCATCGTTGCATATATTTTCTTGTATTTATAGAACACTGCCTGAAGTGGTAAGTCTGAGTAAATATTAGTTGTACTACCCGATTTTATGGCTAAGTTGGGTTGAATATGAGGTACTACTTGAAAATCAATCATTGATAGTGATGTAATAGCTGTATATATGAAAAGGCACATTTGACAGAGGATGAGGATGTGACCTAAGTTAAAGGCTCGCGATCTGAGGTAAGATTCCGAAGTGAGGGTACAGGGACACCATGGGCCCTGCAGGTCATGACTATTGGGCAAAGACACTAATTAACATGTATGTATAGTTTGTGTATTGGGCCATTACATTGCATTACATACCTTCATATCCTCATGTTTACATGCTGTCATTCTACTATATTTGCATTATGCATCTCCTATAATGGTGTTGAACTGTCTGAGGAGTTCTGATCATGCATCAAGGTGTTGGCGTAAGAATGAATAACTGAATTCAAGAATTTCTAGGTTAAAATGGATTTAGAGAGTCACAGTGTTTGGTGAGAGTGTGTTGAGTACGTTTCCGTGGATGCATTATACCCTATTGAGTGAACCGAATAGGAAACTCTAGGACTAATAATCAAAGGGTAGACGTTAATGGAATTGATGATATAAAGAATAATTATTTGGCCCTAAGAGAAATACGTAGTAGGACTACACTTTGACTATTCGGGTAGCTGGTTTTATTGTGGGAATAAGGGAACCGGAATAACTAGGAGTTAGAGAGGTAAGTTCACACCGATGTAGTTGTCCATATTGAGAGCCTTGAGGGTGTACATTGACTTATCTGTTTATCTTATTTATTTTATATTGTGTTGCGTGAACTAATCTTAGTCAACCTATGATGCTTACCAGTACACGTAGTGTACTGATACTATTTTTGCTACATTCTTTTTGGGTGTAGATTTGTTGCAGCTTATTACTTGAAGTTTCTCTTAGTGGATTACCAGACATCTTCCTACAGCCTTGCTCATCTCATTCTAGGCAGAGGTTGTGTCATCTATTTTGATTTTATTCTTGTGTAATAGGAGCTCTTGTACCTGTCTAGACTAGATCTCGGGAACTTTTTAGTTTTCTTGTATTGATAACAGGGTCATTATGAATCTTTATTTTAAATTGTGATCATTAATTATATTACTGGCAATAAAAATGTGTTTGAATATTGGGTTGATTAGTAAGGGTTCGCCTACTAGGTAATAATACGGTAGGTGCTGGTACGGCTCGTAATTTGGGTCGTGATAGTTGGTATCAGAGTCTAGGTTACCGGTCTCACAAGTACAAGAGCAACTGTCTAATAGAGTCTTGTGGAATGGTACGATGACGTCCGCACCCATCCACAAGAGGCTATAGGACATCTAGAAATTTTTCGTCATTCATTCTATCGTGCTACTCCAATACTCAATCTCCTTGTTGAATCCAATTGATATCTAGGCGATTTCAATTGGTATCTTGACGTGCTAATTGGTTTCTGTCGATCCCAATTGGTATCTAATTATAACGTCCCAATAAAGACTTTCAGTGGGTATAATGTGTGCTAAGTGTGTGAATATATGGAAGTCCTGTTTCCAATATTAAGTGGTATAAATTGTGTACGTATATTAGGAGGGTTAGTAAGTCGAGAATACGTCCGTACTCATTGGGCGAAAATAGGTGAAATCCGTGTTTGTACGCGCTAAGTAACGAACGAGTCCCTGCGTGCCTGGAGTTCGTGGTTATCAAAAATTCGCCCACTGACTTGATAGCTTCACTGCAGCGGTATGGGAACCGCTGCAGTGGGCTCGCCATAGCGGATCACTGTTCGTTATAGCGGACCCAAACCTTTCCGCAGTCCTGCTATAGCGAGACCATCCTCGCCATAGCGTTCTCGCTGCAGCGAAGAGGCCATACGCCGTAGTGTGCGCCACGAACCAGTGAGCCTCTATCATGTTCAACCTGTTCATCTATTAGCAAAATTCAAGGAAAGCCATTTTTCAAAGCAAAACTACATAGAAACATCCTGCCCATCTAGGGAAATTGTCTTACGAGTGTCCTTAAACCGGGACACCCGCACCAAAAAAGAAAAGAAATTATCCAACACATTCAAAACAAACCCAAGCAAGTAAATTGTCTTAAAAACAAGCCCTACAAGGGAAATGGGAACCATCGACATCAAAATGGGGGGTAGGGAATCTCTAAGCCACTCCGGCATCTGACTCGCTAGAGTCATTACTAGTCGCCTCGCCAACTCCGGCATCTGAGTCGCTGGAGTCATCACTACCAAGCCCGGACGCACTCAAAAAGGAGAAATACGGGGCATCTCGAGTGGTCACCTTTGGGAGTTTCTCTTTCGGGGCTAGGGTCTTCATAAGGCTCTTAATGCCTTTCCACATCCTTACAAATAGCTTATCTTTAGCTCGGGTCTTCTTCTTCTGCCGGTCCAAGTCCTCCTGAAGATCCACATGGGCCTGGGCTAGAGATCCAAAAGCACCCTTCAAGGCATCCACAACATCCCCCATTCTGGTCTGAATGTCCATGCAACCCTTTATCTCGTCCGGGGAGAAATAACCAACACCAGCACCAGCACTAGACTGCCCGACCTCCATGGAAGGCCGTGCAATCCCCATCATAGCATCCTTCAACGCAACCAGGTCTTCCTCCATACGCTCTAAAGTACCTGGGGCTTATGAAGGACCACTACCGACGCCACCTTCTTCTTGGCTCTCGTTGACCTCGTCACCATACGAGTCTGTCCTTCTCCTCTTACCCCGGCCCTGTGACCCCTTCACCTTCAAAGGGTCAAAAGGAACATCACACTCAACATATCGGTCGCCAGGCTCCACAATCACACCCGCCCTTTGGCATAAGTGGGTAATCAGGGAGGGAAACATCAAGCTCGGGCCAGCCTTGGCCATGAAACTCCGCCACTCTTCAATCACCTGCATTCCCACATTCACTGGCATATCATCTAGAATGCAAGCAACCACAAGGCCCCGGGAGTAGGTGATATCAGTGGTGTTACTCGAAGGGCGAACCCTTCGGGCAATAAGGTCCAGCCACCTTCAAGCCTCTAGGGTAAAGTGACGGCTCTTGATGGCAGACCGGGTAATACCCCAAGTATTCTTCCTCCTTTTGGACTCCTTTACCAAAATTCTCACCAACCAAGGTTCGTTTCCCTCGTGGTCCTTAGCCCTTTGCTCAGTTTGTGAAGGATTAGGCAAACCACGAACAACGTTAATCGCCTCCGCACCAACCTTTATCTTTACCCCTCTAATGGTGATCTCAGGTTCCAGGATAGCCTACTCAACAGTAGGAAGCATGGTATAAAACTCCCTAACCCAGTTACAGTTAACATCTCCGGGCCCCTCGACCAAAGGGCCCCAACCAAATCGATGTAAGCGTTGATAGAATTCTGAGGCCAGCTCTTCCACTCGATCCATGACAAAGGCCCTCTCATAAAGTAGACCCTTGGTCTGCTACTCCATGTAGCGTCTCTTGCATGCATTCAAAGCGAACCTAGCATAGGTAGGGGCAGCGGGTGGTTGTTGTTGTTGATTTGCCATAACGGAGTGAGATAGTGAGCCTGTAAAGGGAGAACTGCGTTAGAATAATGTGGCACCAAGATTAGATAGTGATAATACATACGATAATTAAGTTAAAACCTGGACTATATTTATGTATAAGGTTCTGTCTCTAGCAGCTTTGCTGTGGCGGTAGGATGTCCGCTGCGGTGAAGCCACCATAGCGGCAAAAGGATCACCCCAGCGGACGAAGCTCTGCCATTGTGACGCAGTCGCTGCTGTAGCAAGCTCGCCGTAGCGAGCAGGTGTCTGCTACAGCGGACATCTTCTAATATTTTCCTGTCCGCGCCCGCACATCCCCGACTACCGTAGCGCGACCACTGTAGCGAAGGAGGGTCTGCCGCATCTTCTCCAGTGAGAAAACCCTAAGACCTAAAATTTAGAACCCCAAAAATTTCACCATAGTTTCCACGATTTTTGGCAAGGATCAAGTACTATGATAGCATGCATGACTTTTACAACTTGTAGTACCACATTTCAACCACAATGAGCACCAAGACTTTGAGCAAAATCATCAAAAATGCACTCCTACCAAACACTTCCACCCCAACATAATTTACCCCATTTTAAGCAGATCTTTAGTAGTAAGTGATGTTAGGACAGTGTGAACGACGAAATAACCCACCATGACCTAAGAACTCCATACCCCAATGAGTCCAAAACCCTTGTTTCAAAGGACCCAATATTTTGCTCTAATCTAGCAACTTAGGCATGAAATTTTCAAAATAAGAGGCTATAATCAAGTTGTAGGACGGTGAAAGGGAGTACATACCTTGAAATAGTTGGAGATCTACAAACTTTTGCTCAAAAAAATGATCCTTGGGCTACAGTGAATTTCTTCCTTTTCTTTAGTATGTTGGTGGTGTAATGAGTAATGGACGGGGTAGGGTGTTTAGATAGGAAGTGAGGGGGGGAGATAAAGGGTTTAAGGGGATTAATAGGGAGAAAACTTTTATGGGGAGTGGGAAGGTTTTCGGTTATGGGAGTGATGGGGGAAGAATGAGAGGTGAGCTTAATCACCCCATATATTAAATTGTCCTATGTCCCGCTGCAGCGGAGGAATTACTGCTGTAGCGGTACCGCTATAGCGGGCTACTAACCGTTGTAGTGGACCGCGCATTATCCAAATCACTTTGTAATTATCCCCTTTTCGCGACGATGACTCAAAATTCTGCCTCCTAGAGTGTAGGGGTTAGGAGTGTGACCGTTACCCTATCCCATACCGTTTGGGGATGAACGGTGGTTTAATTGGTATCTGATGTAACGACCCGCCCGATCGTTATTTAATACTTCACAAACCTGTATCAAATCTAGGCCTAAGATCTTAAATGGTAAGCCCTATGGGGTGTCTAAAATGAATAATAGTTAGAAAAATCAATTTCAAAAATAGTTAAAAGTCGTGGGGCCTGGCAAGCTTCAATCCGACGCAGCGGATAGGGCACCGCCACAGCGGTCTCCCTGTAGGGAACCTATTGTCTGCCACAGTGGTATCACCGTAGCGAGCCTGTTGTCTATTGCAGCTGACATCATGGAACAGTGAATGCGTTTTCCCATACTTAGTTTTATATTTCACCCTCCTTTTTAATAAAAGACCCTCCAAGGCTGCTATTAGCTTTTACCTTAAGAAAAACCCTTGACACCAAGAAAGAGAGGCTCCTCCAACATTCTTCACATCTTCTCCATCAACTATCATCTCTCACGGATTTCGGATAAAAGCTAGGAGAGTGGATAATTCATGAAAGTTCAAATAGCTTCTCATCATCAAGTTAGGTTACGGTTTACTTGAGTTAGACTTTGATTAGTGAGTCGTATATACGTATAGAATAGACAGGAGAAAGCATGATTAGGTCTTCGGGACACGGAGTTCGGATGGATATACTCATAATCTAATGGAAGTTGTATATATATAGTAATTAGGATAATAACGAGTGTATAAATTGATACTAAGTTCTAAGGTTTGTTGATGTCTGTATGTATGGGTTGGGAGAGATCACTTGTCCTTATTAAGGAAGGTTACCCCATAGGTTAGCGTAATTATTCCGAGGTATGTGTAGTTTTCATAATAAATTGTTGAGTTATTTGCAATATTTGTACGGTTGTTCATTCTTGTCAATAAAAAGGGTTGCATTGGGTGAGTTGAAGCTGAGGCATAATAGTGTTGCGCTCATCAATGGCATATTCCATGATATTGATTTTATTCATTAGCATCGTTGCATATATTTGCTTGTGTTTATTGAACACTACCTGGAGTGGTAAGTCTAAGTAAATATCGGTATCTAATTTTATGGCTAAGTTGGGTAAAATATGAGGTATTACTTGAAAGTCGATCATTGATAGTGATGTAATAGCTGTATATATGAAAAGGCATATTTGACAAAGGATGAGGATGTGGCCTAAGTTAAAGGCTCGTGATCCGAGGTAAGATTCTGAAGTGAGGGTACATGAACACCGTGGGCCCAGCAGGAATTAGCATGTATGTACAGTTTGTGTATTGGGCCATTACATTGCATTACATACCTTCATATCCTCATGTTTACATGCTGTCATTCTACTATATTTGCATTATGCATCTCCTATAATGGTGTTAAACTGTCTGAGGAATTCTGATCATACATGAAGGTGTTGGCATAAGAATGACTTACTGAATTCTAGAATTTCTAGGTTAAATCTAATGGATTTAGAGAGTCACAGTGTTTGGTGAGAGTGTGTTGAGTACGTTTTCGTGGATGCATTATACCCTAGCGAGTGAATCGAATAGGAAACTCTAGGACTATTAATCAAAGGATAGACGTTTGTGGAATTGATATGATAAAGACTAATTATTTGGCCGTAAGAGAAATACGAAGTAGGAATACACTTTGACTAGTCAGGTAGCCGGTGTTATTGTGGGAATAAGGGAGCCGAAGTAACTAGAAGTTAGAGAGGTAAGTTCGTACCGGTGTCGTTGTCTATATTGAGAGCCTTGAGGGTGCACGTTGACTTATCTATTTATCTTGTTTATTTTATATTGTGTTGCGTGAACTAATCTTAGTCGACCTATGATGCTTACGAGAACGTGTGGTGTACTGATACTACTCTTGCTACATCCTTTTTGGGTGTAGATTTGTTGCAGGTTATTACTTGAAGTTTCTCTTAGTGGACTACCGGACATCTTCCTATAGCCTTGCTCATCTCATTCCAGGCAGAGGTTGTGTCGTTTATTTTGGTTTTATTCTTTTGTAATAGGAGCTCTTATACCTGTCTAGACTAGATCCCGAGAACATTTCAGTTTTCTTGTATTGATAACAGGGTCATTATGAATCTTTATTTTAAATTATGATCATTAATTATATTCTTTGGTAATAAAAATGTGTTTGAATATTAGGTTGGTCAGTAAGGGTTTGCCTACTAGGTAATAATACGGTAGGTGCCTGCACGGCTCGTAATTTGGGTCGTGACTGGGAGACTCCTCAAGTGAGTCTAAGGATGAAAATGACAAAGGGGACTTGTCCATGATGGAATTTGACGATGGAACAACTTAGCGTAAGTCAGACCTTGCACTCACGGCTGAATCTGACACAAGTGATGTTGATTGTGAGAACAAAGATGTGAATTTCTTCAATGTAAAGAAAAACCTGAGAGATTGCTCTAAGAAAAAACGCATATCACTGTTAAGTGTGATAATTGATGCTTATCATGCTCTGGCTGCTGAGAAAAAGAAGTTGAATCTTGCTCTTGATGAAATAAAACTGGATAAGGAGGACTTGTGCGTCATAACAAAATAAAAATAAAGAAACAGGTGTTTGAGACTAACCAACGGAATATCATATTGGGATGTCAAGTGAGAAAAGAGAGGGAAACCTCCTCCAAAAGAAGAGGAGCAGCAAGTGAGACTTCCTTAGAGTTTGAAGCAGAACTAAAGAAAGTAAAGTCAAGTCTTACTGCTGAAACTGAAATAAATGAACTGCTAAGAAAAGATCTAGAAAGGGCTAAGTCCGACCTTGACAAAACTCTCAAGTAGAACTAGTCTTCTAATGCAATCTCCTCCCAAAATGAGAAAAATGGAAATGGCAGAAGAGGACTTGGCTTTAAGAAGGAGAAGATGCCCTATGATCTCCACAGCAAACATGTTCCACAACTAAAGAGCAGCTATTTCCTCCTTGCAGGAAAATAAGTCATCACTAAGAGCCCTACAAGATAAAGGCTGACGTTGTTCAAAAGAATAGGAGTGTTGTCAAGAAGGGAACCAGAGTGAAAGGAGCAGGTCCTCAAAAGAAAGGACATTTGAAGAAGAGAAGGAATGTGCTACCAGTATGGGCTAAAAGGAATTTGATTTACCCCTTCTGTAACTACAAAGGACCTAAGATGGTTTGGGTTCCCAAATCCAATCATTAGCATCGCTTAATAGGGTGGGAGAAAGAAGGAGCAGTAAGCATAAACTGATAAACTGTGACAGCTCCAAGGTGTAACTATGGATAAGAAGTCTCCCCTCAAAGCCCTTATAGCAGGATGTGTGTGGTGGAATGATAAAAGGAAGGATCTCTTATGAACAATGCTACAAAAAGGCATCACTCAAAATGGCTACAATAAGTGAAAAGGTACACTGCTGACAAGTGTTTTTTGGCTATGTCTAACTCACTTATGTACCATTACAGGTATACATGCATGGAAGGATCAGGAGAATTCAAGCATAAGCAATTCTACACAGTTCACAGTGATGGCCTGATACTTTAAAAGTTATGATCAGAGACCAAGTCTCTATATCTCAGGTCAGTAATTTTTTCCGTACTCATAAATGTATTTGAACTGCAAAATTGCCAGATATGTCATGTGTCCTTTCCTCTTCCAAGAAAATTTAAAAGAATGTTCGTACCAAATCGTCACTTCTTTCTTGAACAAATCAGTTGTTCCCTCTTGCAACTATCCTAAAATGCCACCTCTACCTTTTTAAAGGACATTTCTCCTCATCCTTCTCTCTCTTTACTTTCCCAAATATTTGAACTTCAGGACTTCATTTGTACATATCTCTTAAACAATACTCGCCTAAACTCTTCAATTTTCTGTCTTTTCACTAAGTGCTTATCAAACATCACCTATACTTGTCAAGCCTAAGCAAATGGAGTCCAAATCATCACCCTCAAAGCACTCAACTTCCTCTAATCATGGCATAAATGTAGCAACTTTAGCCTTTCTTATACTCGTTCCTTCAAAACCCAGCAAGCGTAGAACGACTAGGAAATTTGCATCCCAAAGTTGGAAGGTGATTTGAGTGAAAATATAGGTCGTCAAAGCTGAGAAGAGAAGAGAGGAGAGGAACCAAGTGCCCTATCTTTACTTAAGAAAAGAATGATGAGTACAAGTTAGAGACCAAGTTCCTCAAGAGGAGAAGCGAAGAAGTAGAAGGAAGAAAGAATAAAGAGAGCCTACATAAATAAAAAGTTCTCATTGGAAGAGTCTTTAATGTCAATGCGAAAGAGAAGCACGGCATGAAAGACTTGATGGAAGGAGTTCTAGGAGTGGATCCATCTCTTTACTCAACCACCATCATGTGTATATGAAGCGAAGTGGTTGAATTCTATGAGAATTTGATCGTATAAATGATAATGCTACGCCCCGACAGGTTGTGCTTGAGTCGATACTTAGTTGTAAAGATAGCGGGACTGAGAGCTGTAGCAGACAAGAGATCTCCAAATTTTAAAAATTTCATCGTCAAAGTTGCAAGGTCAGTAGTAAAAGCTAGTCTCTATAAGAATGAGCTTAAGCCTAAGCATCAACTGGTCTTCGAGTTTGTCAGCAAAGTGCTTTTGCCAAGGAAGGAGGGACGATCTACCGCCACGATGGCAGACCTGGTTCTAATGAAAGCTCTTACATCTTTTGGACCAATCAACTTACCTGCCATCATGATAGAGAGAATGAGTTAGGTGGCGCGAATTGTGTAAGGAGGACCTGGTCTCCCGTATGGATTTCTCTTAACGAAAGTCCTTGCACACTTTAATGTATGAGAGTAGCGGTAGAGCCTCGTTAGGAAATAAGGACCACGTGTTCTCTCGGCCACCAGAAGGAGTGTGAGTTGTGCCACAAGGACAAAGTCGGAAGTCCATCCACTCTCTTAATTTTAATTGAAGCTCGAAGCGGCAAATGCAAAGATCAAACAACTCGGAGGAAAACTCCCTTCCAAAAGCCAGTGGCTGAACGGCCAGAAAGAACCGGAGTTCGAGTGAGAAGCAGAAGAAGAAACATGGGAGACCAAGACTGATATGCATTCCAGATATACCCAGTTGTTTGTTGACTCAGGTACTTTCCTGCATTTCTTTCCTTGTTGCGCGAGGATGAACAATTATTTAATTAGTACCTGATGTAACAATCTGTTTCGTCGTTATAGTGCTTTTGACTCATTTACCCCGTTAACCCTTCCCCAAGCCCTATTAGTACAACTTTGACCCACGATGGGTATTACGGTCCCCGAGGTGATCGAGTGAGATTTATGATGACTTATGTGAAATAGAGCCTTAAAGTGAAAATCGTTTGACTAAAAGTTGACTTTTGGGTGGACGGACCTTTTTTAGAAATATGTCGATTTCGAAAGGTTCGGATGGTTTATTAGGACTTGGTGGAATGTTCAACTTGGTTTCCGAGGCACCCGGGAGCATTTTGAGTGAATGGTTGGAAAGTTGGTCTTTGGCTATTCGGTGTTGACCCGATTAAATAGAACTTCATTGAGAATTTCGAGACCACGAGTGAGTCCGCATGTATTTCTATGTATGATTGCATGTCTAGTTTGTATTTGAAAGGTCTCGTGTCCGTAGCGACACCGTATGCCTTTATGCTATCCCGCATGGCGAGGTCGCGTATGGAGAATTTGTATGTTTCGTATCGGCGCGCTACGACAACGGGGATCCTTCCGTAGCGGTCTTGCCGTGGGCGGTCTCATGACCCGCTGCGGCGAATGACGTGGACCAGATTACTATTTAATGCCTAGTTAAAACCCTTTATTTCCTATCCCTGTATTTATTATTTCTAAGCATCTTTAAGGTGATTTGAGGAGGTTCTTGGCTGATTTCTCTTGTGGGTAAGTTCTCTAACCAAGATTTCATTCTTTTACCTTTCTTAAGCTTGAATCCATGCTAGAAAGTCTATAGACCTTAAAAAGAAAGATGGGTTTTGATGTTTACCTCATTATTTGAGTTTTAGTCTTTCTAAATGATATTTGTTGGTGGATTTGACTAATCTAAGCATGGAATTTGATGAATTAGTGACTAATAGGCTTGAATCTTCCATTAATATTGATGAATTGAAAGTTTGAAAGTTAGGGTTTATACCAATGGGTTTTTGACTTGATTGATGAAATTGACCCGTTCTTAAGTCGGTCTCACAGCCATTGAATAGTTGAGTTGAACTTCTTAGAATGTTAAGTTACCAATTTTGCCTTTGAAATACCCATTTTGCCCTTGTGGGCCCATTTTCCCCCTTTTCCATAGTTGATTTTTTGATTCGAAAAATAGAATAACGATATGGGTGTATCGTTTTTTCTTTTTCTAACTTAGAAGTCGATGAAGGATAGACTTTGAGTACTTGGAGGCTCTTCGGAAAGGCAAGGCGAAGGTTTGATTGTTTGTGGCTCCTGCTCGGCTGCCTGGTAGGTTATGGCTTACCTTATGGTTAGACTTCGGTTAGCGAAGCATATGTAGAGTTAGTGATTGTCGAAGAAAGCAGTTACGCCTTCGGGTATGAAGTTGGGATGGATTACTAGGTTGGTACTGTTGTTTGATTGTGGGCTTGTTGCCTTGTTGTGATCTATTGGCTTGTTGCCACATGTGTGATATTAGACTTGATACTTAGTTGCATTATTGTGATTGTGAAACTGTTATCCCTTACTTATTGTGTATCATCTTGGATAGAGGAAAGAACTTGACTTATTATTGATATTCAGATATGTGTCCATGTGTGGCAAGATTGAATTTGATATGTTATCATTGGTCATTGATATTATGCATAACTTTTCATTCTCATCTTTCATAATACAACGATATGAGCGGGGAACTTGGTACGATGATGATGAGAGAGATGAGAGGCACGATACAAGGTACGTACGGATCGAGAGAGTGTCCAGGTGCTCGCGAGGTCTTTGTAGGGATCGCGAGAGTGGTATACGGAGCTTTTGCGGGTCCCCCATGGGTCATATTTGTCGAGCGTGGATACACTGACGTGTGTGTACGGGAGAATTACATTAGCGATTACATATCCTTACATTGCATATGCATTCGTATCATTATCTCGTTTTACATGTGATCAATTTGTTGGTTGTACTTGAGTTTATGGCTATTCGAGGGAATTGTGGGAACTGATGAACTGTGTTTAAGGTCTTCACCGTAGGCTATGATTAATTTCCTTAATCTTTACGTACTTGAGTTGCTATTCTTGGTGTGTTGTATTATACTTGATTTTGTGAGCATGTCTAAATTTTTGGGGGTCTTCCTTTATATATTTTAACTAATTTTTGTTGACCTATAATAAAATCTAATGTTTTGGGATTTTACCTTGTTCATTCTTTTGGGGTACGAGTATGAGGAAATTCCCATCCATCCCATGATTCCCCCGGGGCCTTTTCCAGTGTCTAGAAGGAGCACATTGATGGAAACCGGGAGCCCTTTTTATTATTACTTCTCTTATCTTGTTATTAAAAGGGGGTTTTCTATTTTGAGACTTGTACTTATTCCGGACTTGTTGGGTTTAGTGGCCCTTTTTATCGCCTTTTAACCGGGTTTCCCGATTGTGTTTTTACTATTTTCGCACTTATCTATTTTATGATTTTTATATATATATATATATATATATAGGTGTATTTTCTTTTATTGTTTTGAGTTGGATTAAGGGGGCGGGGTTTCTTTCCGTGGGAAAAAAAAATAGGGGTCGCACGTTCCCCCATTTAGGACGTGACCCAAAAATCCCCTCTTTTTCCCACCCCCTCAAATCCCTGTTTTTAAATTTTCCCCGGGGTAAATAACTTGTTTTAGTGACCCAACCTCCTTGGGAAAAGATGGATCCTTTCTAAAAGGGATATCTCTTGATAATTCAAAAATTTTACTTGATCTAAGTTGAAATTGAACTCATCCCGGCCCTGTATTATGTGTTAGGAAGTGTAAAAACCGGGGTAGTTTTGGGTTTTATAGTTTTTTCGGGATTTTCGCCCTTCCCCCGAACTTGGGTTTGCTTCCCTTTTTGAAAGTAAAATCAAAATTGGGTCTACTTCCTATCTCATGGCTAATTCGGCCTCAAAATTTTTGCGGTTTCGGGATCGCACCAGACGTTCCCGGGCCCTTTCGGACTTTTTTATTTAAAGTATTACTATTCCTATTCCGAGACATAGACAGATTTAGTATTATTACTCCCGACTTGTATATTTTCATTAGATGCTCTTGTATGACTTAGACTAGACCCGGGCATTTTCTTCCGTGCACTATTTTTTTATATTTATTGGAGATTTAAGTATTTATTCTTTTTTTGCTTGCTCGATTTATTATTCATGTCTTTTTGTTATGGTTGGGTTGGGGGGCCCCCTTCCCGAGGGAAAGGTAATTTTGGCCCACTTATGTCAAAAGGGTCGTGATAAGTTGGTATCGGGGCCCCGGTTCCTGGGCTTTCAAAAGGGGTGTCCGGGAAATCTCGGGGGAAGGGGGTGATTTTTTTCCCCGTATTTATTTTAAAGGATAAAACATTTAGAAAATCTCGCTTTTCTTTCAATTTTTCGTGCTATTTTATTCTAATTGGTATCTTAAAGATCAAATTGGTATTTGACTCCCTTTT
>NC_081346.1:33350043-33469677 GCF_029784015.1 Lycium ferocissimum
CCCCTGGTCTCCCGCGAACTGGTTTTTGCGGCGGATATCGTGGAATAGTGGCTTATTTTCCCGTACATACTTAGTTTCTTTCACCTTTTATAATAAAAGACCATCCAAGGTGCTATTAGGTTTTACATAAGAAAACCCTCGACACCAATAAAGAAGGCTCCTCCAACATTCTTCACATCTTCCATCAACTATCATCTCTCACGGATTTCGAATAAAAGCTAGGAGGGTGGATAATTCAGGAAAGTTCGAATAGCCTTTCATTATCGAGGTAGGTTACGGTTTACTTAAGTTAGACTTTGATTAGTGAGTTGTATATACGTATGTAATAGATGGGAGAAAGCATAATTAGGTCTTCGGACACGAGTTCTCACGGATATACTCATAATCTAATGGAAGTTGTATATATAGTAATTAGGATAACAACGAGCGTATAAATGGATACTAAGTTCTAAGGTTTGTCGATGTCTTTTGTGTGTTACGGGTTGGGAGAGATCACTTGCCGTTTATTAAGGCTAAGGTTACTGTGGGTTAGCGTAATTATTCCGAGCTATGTGTAGTTTCCATAATAAATTGTTGAGTTATTTGCAATATTTGTACAATTGTTCATTAACTTGTCAATAAAAGGGTTGCTGTATGGGTGAGTTTGCCGAGGCATAATAGTGTTGCGCTTGTCAAGGGCATATTCCATGATATTGATTTTATTCATTAGCATCGTTGCATATATTTTCTTGTATTTATGACCCACTTTGCTCAAGGGTAAGTCCGAGTAAATATTAGTTGTACTACCCGATTTTATGGCTAAGTTGGGTTGAATATGTAGGAATGCTTACTTAAAAATCAACTATTGATAGTGATGTAATATTTTGTATATATGAAAAGGCACATTTGACGAGAGGATGAGGATGTGACCTAAAGTTAAAGGCTCGCGATCCGAGGTAAGATTCGAAGTGAGGGTACGGGGACACCATGGGGCCCCGCAGTTCGTAATTATTGGGCAAAGACACTAATTAACATACGATGTATAGTTTGTGTATTGGGCATTACATTGCATTACATACCTTCATATCCTCATGTGTTTACATGCCGTCATTCTACTATATTTGCATTACGCATCTCCTATAATGGTGTTGAGCTATTCGAGGAGTTCGATCAGGTATCAAGGTGTTGGCGTAAGAATGAATAACTCGAATTCAAGAATTTCTGAGGTTAAAATGGTTAGAGTCGCGGTGTTTGGTGAGGAGTGTGTTGAGTACGTTTCCGTGATGCATTATACCCTATTGAGTGAACCGAATAGGAAACTCTAGGACTAATAATCAAAGGGTAGACGTTAATGGAATTGATGATATAAAGAATAATTATTTGGCCCTAAGAGAAATACGTAGTAGGACTACACTTTGACTATTCGGGTAAAATTGGTTTATTGTGGGAATAAGGAACTAATAACTAGGAGTTAAGAAGGTAAGTTCACACCGATGTAGTTGTCCATATTGAGAGCCTTGAGGGTGTACATTGACTTATCGTTTATCTTATTTATTTTATATTTATGTTGCGTGAACTAATCTTAGTCAACCTATGATTTTATCAAGACACGTAGTACCGATACTATTTTGCTACATTCTTTTGGGTGTAGATTTGTTGCAACATTACTTCAAGTTTCTCTTAGTGGATTACCGGACGTCTTCCTACAAATTTTTGCTCATCTCATTCTAGGCGAGAGGCTGTGTCATCTATTTTGATTTTATTAACGTATATTAGGAGCCTTTGCACTTGTCTCAGACTAGATCTCGAACTTTTTTAGTTTTCTTGTATTGATAACGTGGTCATTATGAATCTTTATTTTAAATTGTGATCATTAATTATATTACAGCAATAAAAATGTGTTTGAATATTGGGTTGATTATTAAGGGTTCGCCTACTAGATATAAACACGGTAGGTGCCCGTACGACTCCTAAGTTGGGTGGTGATAGTTGGTATCATAGCCTAGGTTACCGGTCTCACAAAAGTACAAGAAACCATGCTGTCTAATAGAGTCTTGTTCATGATGCAGAAAATGACGTCCGCACCCATCCACAAGAGGCTATAGGACATCTAGAAATTTTTCGTCATTCATTCTATCGTGCTACTCCAATACTCAATCTCAGTTGAATCCAATTGATATCTAGGCGATTTCAATTGGTATCTTGACGTGCTGGTGGTTTCGTCGATCCCACTGTATCTAATTATAACGTCCCAATAAAGACTTTCGGTGGGTATAATGTGTGCTAATGTGTGAATATATGGAAGTCCCGTTTCCAATATTAAGTGGTATAAATTGTGTACGTATATTAGAAGGGTTGGTAAGTCGAGAATACGTCCGTACTCGTTAGGGAAAATAGGTGAAATCCGTGTTTGTACGCGTAAGTAACGAACAGTCACGCGTGCACGGAGTTCGTGGTTAATGTACCCGCCCACCGACTCGGGATAGCGACCGCAGGGGCGGTATGATGGGAACCGCCGCAAGGCTTCCGCCATAGCGGATCGTTCGTTATAGCGGACCCAAACCTTTCGCTAGCCCTCGCTATAGCGAGACCATCCTCGCTTATAGCGTTCGCCGCGGCGAAGAGGCCATACGCCGTAGTGTCTTTGCGCCACGAACCAGCCGAGCCTCTATCATGTTCAACTTTGTTCATCTATTAGCAAAATTCAAGGAAAGCCATTTTTCAAAGCAAAACTACATGTGTAAAAACATCCCGCCCAACTAGGGAAATTGTCTAACAAGTGTCCTTAAACCAGGACACCCGCACCAAAACAAATAAATTTATCCAAAACATTTAAACCAAACCACAACAAAGTAAATTGTCTTAAAAACAAGCCCTACAAGGGAAACGGGAACCAAGCCGACATCAAAATGGGGGTAGGAATCTACAACCCACTCCGGCATCCGACTCGCTAGAGTCATTACTAGTCCTCGCCAACTCCCAGATCCGAGTCGCCGGAGTCATCACTACCAAGCCCGACGCACTCAAAAAGGAGAAATGCGGGCATCTCAAGTGGTCACCTTTGGGAGTTTCTCTTTCGGTAGGGTCTTCTCATAGGCTCTTAATGCCTTTCCACATCCTTACAAATAGCTTATCTTTAGCTCCGGGTCTTAACCTCGCCGGTCCAAGTCTGCGAAGATCCACACGGGCCAGGCTAGAGATCCAAAAGACCCTTCAAGGCATCCACAACATCCATTAAAGTCAATGTCCATGCAACCCTTTATCTCGTCCTAGGAGAAATAACCAACACCAAACCCGGCAAAGACTAGGGCGCCGACCTCCATGGAAGGCCGCCCCGGTAACCCCATCAGCATCCTTCAACGCAACCGGTGTCTTCCTCCATACGCTCTAAAGTACTCCGGGGCGACAAGGACCACTACCGACGCCACCTTCTTCGCTCTCGCCGACCTCGTCACCATGAGTCCGTCGTTCTCCTCTTCCCGGCCCCGTGACCCTTCATTCAGCGGGTCAAAAGGAACATCACACTCCCCGACATATATCGGCCGCAGCGCTCCATAATCACACCCGCCCTTTTCGTATGCTTGGTAATCGGGGAGGGAAACATCAATCCGGGCTTGACACTTGGCCATGAAACTCCGCCACTCTTCAATCACTCGCATTCCCACATTCACCGGCATATCATCTAGAATGCAAGCAACCACAAGGCCCCGGGGTAGGTGATATCGGTGGTGTTACTCGAAGGGCGAACCCTTTCGAACAATAAGGTCCGCCCACGCCAAGCCTCTAGGGTAAAGTGACGGCTCTTGATGGCAGACCGGGTAATACCCCAAGTATTCTTCCTCCTTTTGGACTCCTTTACCAAAATTCTCACCAACCAAGGTTCGTTTCCCTCGTGGTCCTTAGCCCTTTGCTCAGTTTGTGAAGGATTAGGCAAACCACGAACAACGTTAATCGCTCCGCACCAACCTTTATCTTTACCCCTCTAATGGTGATCTCGGGGTTCCGGGGATAGCCTACTCAACAAGAGGAAGCATGGTATAAAACTGTAACCCGTTCGTTAAATCCGGGCCCCCGCAAAAGGGCCCCCCAAACGATGGCTTTATGGGTCCGAGGGCCCCCCCGATCCGGGGAAAAGGCCCCCCCCGTGCCCGGTGTCTCCATGTAAAAGTTCTTCTCTTTAAAACGAACTAGCATAGGTAGGGGGGGGGGTGGTTGTTGTTGTTGATTTGCCATAAGGAGTGAGATAGTGAGCCCGAAGGAAATGCGTTAATAAGTGGCCTTGATATTTATAATAAATCGATAATTAAGTTAAAACCGGTATATTTATGTATAAGGTTTTTAGGCCTTTTTGGGGTAGGATGTCCCGGGGGAAGCCACCTAGCGGCAAAAGGATCACCCCGGCGGACGGCTCGCCTTTTGACCGGGTGGCTACAAGCTCGCCGGGCGGGGGCCTCGGGGGACATCTTCTAAATTTTTCTGTCCGCGCCCCTCCCCCTACCGTGGCGACCCCAGCGAAGGAGGGTCTGTCGCATCTTCTCCCAGCCGTGTAGAAAACCCTAAGACCTAAAATTTAGAACCCCAAAATTTCACCATAGTTTCCCCCGCATTTTGGCAAGTGATCAAGTACTATGATAGCATGCATGACTTTTACAACTTGTAGTACCACATTTCAACCACAATGAGCACCAAGACTTTGAGCAAAAATCATCAAAAATGCACTCCTACCAAACACTTCCACCCCAACATAATTTACCCCATTTTAATGAGTATCTTTAGTAGTAGCTTGATGTTGAACGGTGTGAACTTCTAAATAATAATTATGACCTAAGAACTCCATAATCTCAATGAGTCCAAAACCCTTGTTTCAAAGGACCCAATATTTTGCTCTAATCTAGCAACTTAGGCATGAAATTTTCAAAATAAGAGGCTATAATCAAGTTGTAGGACGGTGAAAGGGAGTACATACCTTGAAATAGTTAGATCTTACCTGGCTTGCTCAAAAAAATGATCCTTGGCTACGGTGAATTTCTTCCTTTTCTTTAGTATGTTGGTGGTGTAATGAGTAATGGACGGGGGTAGGGTGTTTAGATAGGAAGTGAGGGGGGAGAGATAAAGGGTTTAAGGGGATTAATAGTGGAGAAAACTTTTTGGGGGTGGGAAGGTTTTCGGTTGTGACGGGGGAAGAATGAGGTGAGCTTAATCACCCCATATATTAAAGGTGTCTATGTCCGCCGGGGCAATGAGGAATTACTACGGCTGTAGCGGCACCGCTATAGCGGGCTACTAACCGTTGTAGCGGGGACCGCGCATTATCCAAATCACTTTGTAATTATCCCCTCGCGACGACGACTCAAAATTCTCTCCTAGAGTGTAGGGGTTAGGAGTGTGACCGTTACCCTATCCCATGGTTTGGGATGAACGGTGGTTTAATTGGTATCCGATGTAACGACCGCCTCGATCGTTATTTAATACTTCACAAACTCCGTATCAAATCTAGCCAAGATCTTAAAAATGGTAAGCCACTGTGTGTCTAAAATGAATAATAGTTAGAAAAATCAATTTCAAAAATAGTTAAAAGTCAGTGGGGCATAAGCTTCAATCCGACTACGAATGATAGGGCACCGCCATACGGTCTCCCGTAGGGAACCTATTGTACGCATGCTGGTATCACCGTAGCGAGCCCGTTGTTATCATAGCCCGACATCATGGAACAGTGAATGCGTTTTCCCATACTTAGTTTTATATTTCACCCTCCTTTTTAATAAAAGACCCTCCAAGGCTGCTATTAGCTTTTACCTTAAGAAAACCTGACACTAAGAAAGAGAGGCTCCTCCAACATTCTTCCTGTCTTCTCCATCAACTATCATCTCTCACGGATTTCGGATAAAGGCTGTGAGAGTGGATAATTCATAAAGTTCAAATAGCTTCTCATCATCAAGTTAGGTTACGGTTTACTTGAGTTAGACTTTGATTAGTGAGTCGTATATACGTATAGAATAGACGGAGAAAGCATGATTAGGTCTTCTAGACACGGAGTTCGGATGGATATACTCATAATCTAATGGAAGTTGTATATATATAGTAACTAGGATAATGTTAGTGTATAAATTGATACTAAGTTCTAAGGTTTGTTGATGTACATGTATGGGTTGGGAGAGATCACTTGTCCTTATTAAGGAAGGTTACCCCATAGGTTAGCGTAATTATTCGAGGTATGTGTAGTTTTCATAATAAATTGTTGAGTTATTTGCAATATTTGTACGGTTGTTTCATTCTTTGTCAATAAAAAGGGTTGCATTGGGTGAGTTGGCCGAGGCATAATAGTGTTGCGCTCATCAATGGCATATTCCATGATATTGATTTTATTCATTAGCATCGTTGCATATATTTGCTTGTGTTTATTGAACACTACCTGGAGTGGTAAGTCTAAGTAAATATCAGTTGTACTACCCGGTTTTATGGCTAAGTTGGGTAAAATATGAGGTATTACTTGAAAGTCGATCATTGATAGTGATGTAATAGCTGTATATATGAAAAGGCATATTTGACAAAGGATGAGGATGTGGCCTAAGTTAAAGAGTACAAGTGATCCGAGGTAAGATTCTGGTGAGGGTACATGAACATAGTGGGCCCGCAGAATTAGCATGTATGTACGGTTTGTGTATTGATTACATTGCATTACATACCTTCATATCCTCATGTTTACATCTTTGTCATTCTACTATATTTGCATTATGTCATCTCATATAATGGTGTTAAACCTGTCCGGGAGAATTCCGATCATACACGGGCGTGTTGGCATAAATGACTTTTTGAATTCTAGAATTTCTAGTTAAATCTAATGGATTTAGAGAGTCACGGTGTTTGGTGAGAGTGTGTTGAGTACGTTTTCGTGGATGCAAGTATACTAGCGAGTGAATCGAATAGGAAACTCTAGGACTATTAATCAAGATGACAGACGTTTTGTGGAATTGATATGATAAAGACTAATTATTTGGCCGTAAGAGAAATACGAAGTAGGAATACACTCTGACTAGTCGGTGGCCGGTGTTATTGTGGGAATAAGGGAGCCGAAGTAACTAGAAGTTAGAGAGGTAAGTTCGTACCGGTGTCGTTGTCTATGTGAGAGCCTGAGGGTGCGCGTTGGAGACTGTCTATTTATCTTGTTTATTTTATATTGTGTTGCGTGAACTAATCTTAGTCGACCTATGATGCTTACTTAGAACGTGTGGTGTGCGACACTACTCTTGCTACATCCTTTTTGGGTGTAGATTTGTTACAGGTTATTACTTGAAGTTTCTCTTAGCGGACTACGGACATCTTCCTATAGCCTTGCTCATCTCATTCCAGTGCGAGAGGTTGTGTCGTTTATTTTGGTTTTATTCTTTTGTAATAGGAGCTCTTATACCCGTTCTAGACTAGATCCCGAGAACATTTCGTTTTCTTGTATTGATAACGTGGTCATTATGAATCTTTATTTTAAATTATGATCATTAATTATATTACCGGTAATAAAAATGTGTTTGAATATTAGGTTGGTCGTGGGGTTTTGCTGCTAGGTAATACGGTAGGTGCTCGCACGGCTCGTAATTTGGGTCGTGACTGGGAGACTCCTCAAGTGAGTCTAAGGATGAAAATGACAAAGGGGACTTGTCCATGATGGAATTTGACGATGGAACAACTTAGCGTAAGTCAGACCTTGCACTCACGGCTGAATCTGACACAAGTGATGTTGATTGTGAGAACAAAGATGTGAATTTCTTGATATGTAAAGAAAACCCGAGAGATTGCTCTAAGAAAAACGCATATCAACACTCGTTGGGTGATAATTGATGCTTATCATGCTGCATTTCCGAGAAAAGAAGTTGAATCTTGCTCTTGATGAAATAAAAGCTTGGATAAGGAGGACTTGTGCGTCATAACAAAATAAAAATAAAGAAACGAGGTGTTTGAGACTAACCAACGGAATATCATATTGGGATGTCAAGTGAGAAAAGAGAGGGAAACCTCCTCCAAAAGAAGAGGAGCAAGTGAGACTTCCTTAGAGTTTGAAGTAACTAAAGAAAGTAAAGTCAAGTCTTACCTTTGACCGAAATAAATGGAACAAGTAAGAAAAAGATCTAGAAAGGGCTAAGTCCGACCTTGACAAAACTCTCAAGTAGAACTAATTTCAATGCAATCTCCTCCCAAAATGAGAAAATGGAAATGGCAAGAGGACTTGGCTTTAAGAAAGGAGAAGATGCCCTATGATCTCCACAAAGAAACGTGTTCCACAACTAAAGAGCGTAAATATTTCCTCCTTGCGTAGAAAATAAGTCATCACCAAGAGCCCTACAAGATAAAGGCTGACGTTGTTCAAAAGAATAGGAGTGTTGTCAAGAAGGGAACCAGAGTGAAAGGAGCAGGTCCTCAAAAGAAAGGACATTTGAAGAAGAGAAGGAATGTGCTACCAGTATGAAATTTAAAAGGGAATTTGATTTACCCCCTTCGTAACTACAAAGGTGACCTAAGGTGGTTTGGGTTCCCAAATCCAATCATTAGCATCGCTTAATAGGGTGGAGAAAGAAGGAGCGAAGAAGCATAAACCGATAAAAAACCCAGACGCCTCCAAGGTGTAACTATGGATAAAGAAGTCTCCTCAAAGCCCTTATAGCAGACGTGTGTGGTGGAATGATAAAAGGAAGGATCTCTGGCGAACAATGCTACAAAGGCATCCTCCAAAATGGCTACAACAAGTGAAAAGGTACACGCCGACAAGTGTTTTTTGGCTATGTCTAACTCACTTATGTGCCAATACGGTATACATGCATGGAAGGATCGGAGAGAATTCAAGCATAAGCAATTCTACACATTCACAAGGATGGCTGATACTTTAAAAGTTATGATCGTAGACCAAGTCTCTATATCTCAGTCGTTAATTTTTTCCGTACTCATAAATGTATTTGAACTGCAAAATTGCCCGTATATGTCATGTGTCCTTTCCTCTTCCAAGAAAATTTAAAAGAATGTTCGTACCAAATCGTCACTTCTTTCTTGAACAAATCGATTGTTCCCTTGCAACTATCCTAAAATGCCACCTCTACCTTTTTAAAGGACGTTTCTCCTCATCCTTCTCTCTCTTTACTTTCCCAAATATTTGAACTTCGGTGACTTCATTTGTACATATCTCTTTAAACAATACTCGCCTAAACTCTTCATTTTTATGTCTTGTCACCAAATGCTCATCAAACATCACCAATCCTCATCAAGCCTAAGAAAATGGAGTCCAAATCATCACCTTCAAAGCACTCAACTTCCTCTGATCATGGCATAAATAAAGCAACTTTAGTCTTCCCTATACCCATTCCTTCATAACTCAACAAGCGTAGAACGACTAGGAAATTTGCATCCCAAAGTTGGAAGGTGATTTTGAGTGAAAATATAGGTCGTCAAAGCTGAGAAGAGAAGAGAGGAGAGGAACCAAGTGCCCTATCTTTACTTAAGAAAAGAATGATGAGTACAAGTTAGAGACCAAGTTCCTCCAAGAGGAGAAGCAGTGAAGTAGAAGGAAGAAAGAATAAAGAGAGCCTACATAAATAAAAAGTTCTCATTGGAAGAGTCTTTAATGTCAATCTGAAAGAGAAGCCTGGCATGAAAGACTTGATGGAAGGAGTTCTAGGAGTGGATCCATCTCTTTACTCAACCACCATCATGTGTATATGAAGCAGAAGTGGTTGAATTCTATGAGAATTTGATCTGTATAAATGATAATGCTCTGGCCCTGACAGAGTTTGTGCTCACTGAGTCGATACTTAGTTGTAAAGATAGCGGGACTGAGAGCTGTAGCAGACAAGAGATCTCCAAATTTTAAAAATTTCATCGTCAAAGTTGCAAGGTCAGTAGTAAGTTTTAGTCTCTATAAGAATGAGCTTAAGCCTAAGCATCAACTGGTCTTCGAGTTTGTCAGCAAAGTGCTTTTGCCAAGGAAGGAGGGACGATCTACCGCCACGATGGCAGACCTGGTTCTAATGAAAGCTCTTACATCTTTTGACCAATCAACTACCCGCCATCATGATAGAGAGAATGAGTTAGGTGGCGCGAATTGTGTAAGGAGGACCTGGTCTCCCGTATGGATTTCTCTTAACGAAAGTCCTTGCACACTTTAATGTATGAACTGGTAGAGCCTCATTAGGAAATAAGGACCACGTGTTCTCTCTGGCCACCCTGAAGGAGTGTGAGTTGTGCCACAAGGACAAAGTGCTGGAAGTCCATCCACTCTCTTAATTTTAATTGAAGCTCAAGAAGCGGCAAATGCAAAGATCAAACAACTCAAGGAGGAAAACTCCCTTCCAAAAGCCCAACTGGCTGAACGACCGAAAGAACCAGGTTCCGAGTGAGAAGCAGAAGAAGAAACATGGGAGACCAAGACTGATATGCATTCCAGATATACCCAGTTGTTTGTTGACTCAGGTACTTTCCTGCATTTCTTTCCTTGTTGCGCGAGGATGAACAATTATTTAATTAGTACCTGATGTAACAATCTGTTTCGTCGTTATAGTGCTTTTGACTCATTTACCCCCGTTAACCCTTCCCCAAGCCCTATTAGTACAACTTTGACCCACGATGGGTATTACGGTCCCCGAGGTGATCGAGTGAGATTTATGATGACTTATGTGAAATAGAGCCTTAAAGTGAAAATCGTTTGACTAAAAGTTGACTTTTGGGTGGACGGACCTTTAGAAATATGTCGATTTGAAAGGTTCGGATGGTTTATTAGGACTTGGTGGAATGTTCAACTTGGTTTCCGAGGCACCCGGGAGCATTTTGAGTGAATGGTTGGAAAGTTGGTCTTTGGCTATTCGGTGTCGAACCGATTAAATAGAACTTCATTGAGAATTTCGAGACCACGAGTGAGTCCGCATGTATTTCTATGTATGATTGCATGTCTAGTTTGTATTTGAAAGGTCTCGTGTCCGCTGTAGCGACACCATATGCACTGTAGCTATCCCACCATGGCGAGGTCTGGCCGCTATGGAGAATTTGTATGTTTCATATCGAGGCGCTACAGCAAACAGGGATCCACTGTAGCGGTCTTGCCGTAGCTGGTCTCATGACCACTGCAGCGAATGACGTGGACCAGATTACTATTTAATGCCTAGTTAAAACCCTTTATTTCCTATCCCCGTATTTATTATTTCTAAGCATCTTAAGGTGATTTGAGGAGGTTCTTGGCTGATTTCTCGTGGGTAAGTTCTCTAACCAAGATTTCATTCTTTTACCTTTCTTAAGCTTGAATCCATGCTAGAAAGTCTAGACCTTAAAAAGAAAGATGGGTTTTGATGTTTACCTCATTATTTGAGTTTTAGTCTTTCTAAATGATATTTGTTGGTGGATTTGACTAATCTAAGCATGGAATTTGATGAATTAGTGACTAATAGGCTTGAATCTTCCATTAATATTGATGAATTGAAAGTTTGAAAGTTAGGGTTTATACCCAAACTGGGTTTTGACTTGATTGATGAAATTGACCCATTCTTAAGTCAGTCTAGCCATTGAATAGTTGAGTTGAACTTCTAGAATGTTAAGTTACCAATTTTGCCTTTGAAATACCCATTTTGCCCTTGTGGGCCCATTTTCCCCTTTTCCATAGTTGATTTTGATTCGAAAAATAGAATAGCAATATGGGTGTATCGTTTTTCTTATTTCTAACTTAGAATTCGATAATGGATAGACTTTGAGTACTTGGAGGCTCTTCGGAAAGGCAAGGCGAAGGTTTGATTGTTTGTGGCTCCTGCTCGGCTGCCTGGTAGGTTATGGCTTACCTTATGGTTAGACTTCGGTTAGCGAAGCATATGTAGAGTTAGTGATTGTCGAAGAAAGCAGTTACGCCTTCGGCATGAAGTGGGATGGATTCTTAGGTTGGTACCGTTGTTTGATTGCGGGCTTGTTGCCTTGTTCGTGATCTATTGGCTTGTTGCCACATGTGTGATATTAGACTTGATACTTAGTTGCATTATTGTGATTGTGAAAATCGTTATCCCTTACTTATTGTGTATCATCTTGGATAGAGGAAAGAACTTGACTTATTATTGATATTCAGATATGTGTCCATGTGTGGCAAGATTGAATTTGATATGTTATCATTGGTCATTGATATTATGCATAGCACTCATTCTCATCTTTCATAATACACTGATATGAGCCGAGACTTGGTACTGATGATGATGAGAGAGATGAGAGGCCGATGCCTAAGGTCTGTACCGGGATCGAGAGAGTGTCCGATGCTCGAGGTCTTTGTAGGGATCGCGAGAGTGGTATACGAACTTTGCGGGTCCCCCATGGGTCATGACTGTCGAGGCGTGGAGGTATTCTGCTCGAAGCATGTGTGTACGGAGATTACATTAGCCAGTACATATCCTTACATTGCATATGCATTCATTATCATTATCTCGTTTTACATCTATTGATCCAATTTGTTGGTTGTACTTGAGTTTGTGGCTATTCTGAGGAATTGTGGGGAACTTGGTAGACCTGTGTTTAGGTCCTTCACCATAGGCTATGATTCGGCTGCTTAATCTTTCTGTACTTGAGTTGCTATTCTTGGACTGTGTTATATTATACTTGGTTGTGAGCATGTCTATTCTTCAGTCTCTTCCTTTATATATTTTAACTAACTGTTGTTGACCTATAATACCAAGTACATAATGTTTGTATTGATACTACCTTGTTGCATTCTTTATGAGTACAGAGTACGTGACAGGTTCCACATCCACTCCTCGCGACTGATTCCCGAGGCCTTTGCTACCGAGTGTCTAGGCTGAGCACATTGATGGATCCGAAGCCCGGAGACTCTTCATTATTACTTATCTTATCTTGTTATTCCGAGACAGTATTTCATATTTTGAGACTTGTACTTATTCCAGACTTGTTGATGTAGTAGTGGCTCTTGTACTGCCTTTAGACCAGATTTCTCAGGATTGTGTTTGTACTATTTTCGCACTTATCTATTTTATGATTTATATATATATATATATATATATATGGGTGTATTTACTTTATATTGTTTTGAGTTGTGATTAAGGGACGGGTTTGCCTACCAGGTGGAAAAAAGATAGGTGTCGCACGTTCCCCGATTTAGGACGTGACAAACCTCCCCTCTTTTTCCCTTACCCTCTCAACTCTCTTGTGTTATACATTACTCCTGAGATGCCAAATAACTTGTATAGTGACCCAACCTCCTTGGAATAGATGGATCCTTACTAGTGCATATCTCTTGATAATTCAAATATTTTACTTGATCTAAGTTGAAATCTAGAACTCATCCGGCTGATGTATGATGTGTTAGGAAGTGTCAATACTGGATAGTTTGGTTGTTATAGTTTTTTCGGCATTTTCGCCCTTCTCCGAGCTTGGTTAGCTTCCTTTATGAATGTAGAGTATCAGGTTGGGTCTACTTCCATATCTCATGGCTAATCGTCAGCATCAACATTGTTGCGAGTTTCCAGGATCAGCACGAGACGTTCGCTGCCTTGCAGACTCTTCCTATTTTATGTATTACTATTCCTATTCCGAGACATAGACAGATTTATGTATTATTACTCCAGACTTGTATATTTTCATTAGATGCTCTTGTATGACTTAGACTAGACCCTGGGGCATTTTCTTCAGTCTGCACTATTTTTATTATATATTATTGTGAGACTTAAGTATTTATTCTTTTCTGCTTGCTCGATTTATTATTCATGTCTTTCGTTATGGTTGGGTTGAGGGTTCGCTTACCAAGATGGGAAAGGTAAGTGCCCGCACGACTTATGTCAAAATGGGTCGTGATAAGTTGGTATCAGAGCCCTAGGTTACCTAGTCTATAATACAAGAGCGTGTCTGGTAGAGTCTCGTGGATCGGTATGATGAGCTCTGTATTTATTTGCGAGAAGCTATAAGACATTTAGAAAATCTCGCTTTCTTTCATTCTTTCGTGCTATTTTATTCTAATTGGTATCTATAAAGATCAAATTGGTATTTGACTCTTATCTTTTCTCTCACATATGGTGAGGACTCGAGCTGCTATGGCTCGAGGTCGGGGTGTCGAGGTGTGCCTACGTGGCACCCGAAGGTGAGCTACAACAGAGGGCGCGGTAGTGCTAGAGGCCGCGAGTGGCTGCCCCTAGAGAGGCCTGGTGTGGCTCCCGCAGGCAAGCACGGAGATATCTCCAACTCACGAGCCTGAGTATCAACCAGATCGAGGTCGGGCCGCAGAGGATGGCGTGGCCCCAACTCAGACACAACTCGAGCATATTTCCCGATCGGGCCGTGCACGATACCGTGGCCGACTTACACCGCCGTGCCCGGTGCCCAACAGTCGCCGCCGGTGTTCTTACTCCCCGGTGGAGGTTCGCAGAGCCGGGGTCCGGGAGCGCGGACCCCACGAGAAGGGACCTACTCAGGTAGCACACCCCGCTGTAGCTATGGCTCCCCGTATTGATGCGATACCCGCTCCTGGTGATGATCTTAGGCCCATGGAGGGCACTATTATGACCATATCAGATCAGGATCTTGTTGGGAGGTTCAGGAAGTTAGAGCAGCCGAGGTTTTCGGGTACTTCTTCTGAGGATGCTTATGAGTTTATTCTGGATATGCTTGAGTTGCTGCACCGGGTGGGGATCGTGGAGACTCATGGGTTTGACTATGTGTCCTACCAGTTTGCGGCGACGCGAAGATTTGGTAGAGGTATTTCGTGGCTTGCACTTGGCGGTCCCCTCTCCGACTCGGGACTCGGCTCTACCGGGCCTTCCTTGAGAAGTATGTACCCCGCTCTTTGAGAAAGGCGCGTAAGGAGGATTTTCTACACCTTGAGTAGGGGGGCATGTCTTTGGAGACCTATGTGACCCGCTTTCTATATTTGGCCCGTTATTCCACTCCTTTGATCCCAACTGAGGCCGACAGGATCAGGCGTTTTATTGGGGGACTAGTAGGCTCTCTACAGATTTCTTGTCTTTAGATGGAGTCTATGGGGACTTCCCTCCAGTCCATTATCGAGCATGCTTCTATGGTTGAGGGCGCTAAGGCCCGTGCATTTGGTGGTGTTGACAAGAGACCGCGTCAGACTGGGAGTTATGATGGCTCTAGTTAGAGGGGCACCGGTCAGTTTTCTAGGCTGCATCAGCCATAGTTCGGCCGTCCTGTCCATTCAGCTTTACAGGCTTCCCCCAGTGAGCCACCCAGACAGAGAGCTTTTGAGAGTTCATTTTCCAGATCGCAGACGCGCAGTTGCTTCATCCGGGTCCCCGAGCCGGTGCAGACGGGCCGTCGTCTCCTTTTATCTGTTATTCTTGGGGAGAGTTTGGGCATGTTTCTAGGAGATATCCCCGACTCAAGCCGAATTATCATTCGCCGAGGACTCCGACATCATCTAGTGGTCGAGATGGGGCTTCTCAGAGGGGCGACGCTCAATCAGGCCACTGTGTTTCTCATGGTTCTCGAGGTGGATCCCAGTCAACGAGAGGTGTTCCTAGAGTGTGAGAGGGGGATCTTAGACTGGACGTGATAGGGCCCATTGTTACTAGTTTCCTGGTAGGCCCGAGGCAGAGGCCTTAGATGCTGTGATTTCAGGTACCATTTATATCCGTCATAGAGCAGCATCTATGTTATTTGATCCTGGATCCACCTATTTGTATGTATCTACATTTCATGCCGTTGGTTGGGATTTTCCTTGTGATAGCATAGATATACTTGTTCATGTGTCTACTTCGGTCGGAGATTATGTGATTGTTGATCGAGTTACCGGTCTTGTTTGGTTACTTTTATGGGGTATGACACTTGGGTAGATTTGATGATTCTCGATATGGTGGACTTTGATATTATATTGGCGATGTCCTGGATTTCTCCTTATCACGCTATCTTGGACTGTCATGCCAAAATAGTCACCTTAGTCATGCCGGGCATTCTTAGGCTTAAGTGGAGGGGTACTTCTAGTCCCGCTCCGAAGAAGATCATGTCCTCCCTTCAGGCGAAGAAATTAGCCAATCAGGGGTGTTTAGCCTATTTGGATCATGTTCATGATACGACTGTTGCATTTTCACCCCTTAAGTCTATTTCTATTGTGAGTGAGTTCACGGAGGTAATCCCGTCGGATCTGTCAGGTATCCCACCCGATCGTGACATTAATTTCTGTATTGACTTAGATCCGGGCACTCGCCCTATTTCTATTCCGCCATATCAGATGGCACCTGTCGAGTTGAGAGAGCTTAAGGGGCAGTTGTAGGATTTATTAAGCAAGGGGTTCGTTAGACCGAGTATCTCCCCTTGGGGTGCTCCTGTGTTATTTGTGAAGAAGAAAGATGGGACCATGAGGAGGTGCATTGATTATCGCCAGCTGAACAAAGTTACCATTCGTAAAAAAGTGCCCTATGCCTCGTATTGATGATCTGTTTGACCAGCTTTAGGGTGCTTGGTGTTTTCGAAGATTGATTTGCATTCAGGCTACCACCAGTTGAAGATCAGGGCAGAGGATATTTCGAAGACAGCATTTCGGATGAGATAAGGCCGCTATGAGTTTCTAGTAATGTCTTTTGGGCTTACCAATGCTCCGGTACGCATTTATGACTTTGATGAATGACATCTTTAGACTATTCCTTGATTCCTTCGTGATTGTGTTCATTGATGATATCTTGGCATATTCCAAGAGTAGAGAGGAGCATGAGAGCCATCTTCGTTCTGTTCTTGGGTTGTTGAAGAAGTATAGCTTGTTTGCCAAATTTTCTAAGTGTGAGTTTTGGTTGGAATCTATAACATTCTTGGGCCATGTTGTGTCTAAAGATAGGATTATCGTTAATCCATAGAAGATTGAGGCTGTGAAGGGTTAGACGAGGCCCACTAGTGTTACTGAGATTTATAGTTTTGTGGGTTTGGCCAGCTATTACCGTCTCTTTGTGAAGGTTTTTGCTGCTATTGCTTTATCTTTGACCTGATTGACTCAGAAGGATGTTCCCTTCCAGTGGTCAGATGATTGTGAGGAGAGCTTTCAAAAGCTCAAGCTTCTTTTGACTTCAGCCCCAATCTTAGCATTACCCGTGGAAGGTAAGGATTTCGCGATCTATTGTCATACCTCTCGTGTGGGTTTAGGTGTTGTGTTGATGCAGGAGGGTAGAGTGATAGCTTATGCTTCCCGTCAGTTGAAGATTCATGAGAAGAATTACCCTACCCATGATTTGGAGTTGTTGGCCGTTGTCTTCGCTTTGAAGATTTGGAGGCACTATTTGTACGATGTTCATTGTGAGGTTTTCACCGATCACCGTAGTCTTCAGTATGTGTCTACCCAGAGAGATCTTAATTTCAGGCAGCGCCAATGGATGGAGCTCCTGAAGGACTATGACATCTCTATTCTGTACCATCCCGGGAAGGCCAACGTTAGCTGATACCTTGAGTCGCAAGGCAGTGAGTATGGGGTGTTTAGCTCGATTGATTGTTTTCGAGTATCCGCTGGACATGGAGGTTCAGACTCTGGCCAACAATTTCGTTCCCCTTGATATTTCAGCCCTAGGCAGGATTTTAGCTTGTGTAGAGGCGAGGTCGTCTTTAATGGATCGGATCAGGACTCATCAGTTTGAGGATGCTCAGTTGAGCAAGATTCGAGATAGAGCTTTAGGGGGTGAGGCCAAGGAGGCCAATGAGGCCGTGATTGATTCTAAGGGAATTTTGAGGATAAGAGGACGCATGTGCGTTCCTCATGTTGGTGATTTCATTCAGTTAAACTTATCTGAGGCTCATAGCTCTCACTAGTCCATTCATCTGGGGGCGACTAAGATGTACCGTGATTTGAGACAGCACTATTGGTGGCATTGGATGAAGAGAGATATAGTTGATTTCGTGGCTAAGTATGGAAATTGTCGGCCAGGTAAAGTGAGCACCAAAGAACCCGGTAGGTGCTTCGTGAGGATGCCTATTCTAGAAAGGGAAGTGGGGAGAGGATTACCATGGATTTTGTTGTGGGTCTTCCGAAGACCCTGGGCAAGTTCGATTTTATTTGGGTGATAGTTGATCGGTTGACTAAGTCCGCTCACTTTGTTCGAGTTCAGGTTTTCTATACCATAGAGAAGTTAGCCAAGTTGTATATTCGGGATATTATGAGATTGCATGGGGTTCCTATTTCTATTGTATCTGATCGAGGTACTATCTTTACTTCCCAATTCTGGATGGTGTTTCATGAGGCGTTAGGTACCTGATTGGATCTTAGTACAACTTTTCATCCCAGACCGATGGCCAGTCTGAGCGGACCATTCAGGTGCTCGAGGACATGCTGAGAGCATGTGCTATTGATTTAGGTGGTCATTGGGATCAGCACTTACCATTGGTAAAGTTTGCGTACAATAACAGTTACCATTCGAGCATTGGCATGGCGCCTATTGAGGCTTTATATGGTAGGAGATGTAGATCTCCGGTTGGTTAGTTTGATGGATTCGAGGCTCGACCTTGGAGTACGGATCTGTTGAGAGAGTCCCTTGATAGAGTAAGAGTTATTCAGGCCAAGCTTTTGGCAGCTCAGAGTCGGCAAAAGATGTATGCAGACCGGAAGGTCCGGGATTTAGAGTTTGCTGTTGGTGACCAGGTTTTATTGAAGGTTTCACCCATGAAGAGCGTTATGAGGTTTGGTAAGAGGGGCAAGTTGAGCCCCAGGTATATTGGTCTATTTGAGGTTGTTGACCGTGTGGGTGATGTAGCGATGAAGCCGGCATTGCCGCCCAAGCCATGAGTTCATCCGATTTTTCATGTTTCGATGCTGAAGAAGTACCATGCCGACGGTACCTACATTATTCGTTGGGGTTCTCTATTACATGATGAGAATCTGACTTATGAGGACGAGCCTATCGGGATATTAGATAGGCAGGTTCGAAAGTTGAGGTCGAAAGAGATTGCTTCTGTGAAGGTGCAATGAAAGCACCGTCCTATTGAGGAGCCTACTTAGGAGACTGAGTCCGACATGCGTAGCCGATATCCCCAGTTGTTTGCTGATTCAGGTATTTCCCTGCTTCTTTTATCTTCCTCGCTCGAGGACGAGCGACGGTTCAATTGGTATCTGATGTAACGATCTGTTTGGTCGTTATAGTCTTTCTAACATTTTTTCCCTTTTCTGAGCTTGGTTAGCTTACTTTAGACCCGAGGGAATAGTTGGCACATTTCTCGAGATGTCTAGATCAGATTCGGGCAACCTTTTGTGAAATATGGGCTTAAAGTGAAAAAGAGTTGATCCAAAGTTGACTTTTGGATAAACGAACCTTTTTTAGAAATCCGTCAATTCCGAGAGTTTCGGATGGTCATTTAGAATTTGTGTGTATACCTGGTTCAGTTCCCAATACACTCAGATGCATTTTGGGACTTGGGTTGGGAAATTGAAATTAAGGTATCGGGGGTTAACTCGATCAACGGGAACTCTGTTGGAAATTTCGAGGCCACGAGCGAATCCGTAGCGTGTTTTTATGTGTGTCTATGTGTGTGGTATGTGAGCAGATGGCCTCGAGAATTAGTCGGAAGATTGGATTGAATTGTGAAACTTGGGTGGATTTCTGGTGTCCGGTGCCTGCTTTGGCGGCACCAGCACCACGGCAGCGGTACCGCTGAGCGGTCACCCTGCCGCTGGAATGGTCCAAGCCAATTTCGCTTGACCGCTGGAGCGGTCACAGCATTGCCAAAGCGGGTGACGGGCAATGAGCATATTTAATGAAGTGTTAAAAGCCCTTAGTGTATCATTTAATACCATTACGAGATAAAGCTCTTGGGAACTGTTCTTGGAGAATTTTGGTGGAGATTCCTAGTGTAAGTTCTCCTAATCCTCTTGCTAATTCACTTCTCCTAATCATCTTAGAATTCCTCTTCCTTTATCAATTCCTTAGTTATGGAAGATTAAAAGTGGATTTTGATGAATGTTCTATCTGGCTTATTAATGATGAAATTGATGGAGTTTATGCTAGATTTTGATGAACGTAAGGTTGTTAATCATTTATCTTCCATTATTAGAGTTGAATTCTTGAATCAAAGAGTTAGGGTTTATACCCAAAATTGGGGGGTTTTGCTTCAATTTCGAAATTAGGGGAATCCATGAGTTAAATTATCATTTAGTTGTTGGGTTATGATCACCTAATGCATAATTTGATATTTTTGCTCCCGAATTTTCTGTTTTGACCTTGTGGGCCCCGTTTCCCTAATTTCTAGGGTTAGAATTGACCTAAATAGAATGATAGCAATATTAGTATTGTTCTTCATGATTTCTAGCATAGATTTCGAATATACCTAGACTTCTTTGGTTCTGAGGCTCGGCGGAAGGGGAAAGCGAAAGAGTGATTTGATTGGTGTTTGTTGTTCGGCCATCCAGGTAGGTTATGACTTACCCTTGGTGAGACTTCGTATAGCGAAGTACATATTTAGATTATATTGTCGGAGAAAGCATGTAAACCTTCGGGTATAAAATTGGGTTGGATATTGTCTTAGGTTGGGTCCTGTTGCGTGATTGGGACTAGCCACCCCGTGTGTCGTGATTTGATTATTCTATTGTGTTGGCTTGATGCCATGTGTTGTTAGTAGATATTGGAATCTATTGTTCCATCTTGATTATGATATTGTTGACGTACCCACTGTTGGTACTTGTGACGTTGCTATATTATTGGCGTACTCATTGTTGGTACTTGTGATAATGAGCATGATTATTGATGTTCATACATGCATTGCACGCACTCTCGTTCTTCATGATATACTGTTGAGACACTGTTGGTACTTGATGAAACACTGTGATGAGCTGTGTCACACCCCAATTTTCGATAGGGTGTGATGGGCACCCGACCCTTACCTAGGGCCGAGCGAACCCGCAGACTCTCCTATACTCATAACCATACTGGGCCCACAAAACATAACATACACACGTAATGAAAATTTTTTCGTAAAACAAACATGCCTCTCGTTTTTTTTTTTTCAAACCAAATAAAATCTCGCAATCGTATGAAAACCGCAATATAAGGCATAACAAAGATTTCGGCTTATATAGCCGCTTGCCAAACACATCGGTAACATAATACATACAAACACACCGGCTTACGTAGCCGCTTACAAATGTACCCGACATATCATACACTCGACACCGTCTCGCAAAGTCTCTATCACAACTTCGAACACCATACAAAGCACTCGACTCGGCAAAGACTCCGGGAGGAAATGGAGCTCGCCAATCCAACCGGAGCATCTTCTCGCTAGCATCACCGACTCATCCGCGGGTACCGCGTGGCATGAAACGCAAATTTCGAAGAAAGGGGTCGCACGAAATATGTACTGAGCATGTAAAGCATAGCATACATCAAACGAGGTCATAACTAAAGTAGGAAGTACAAAAAGTGAAGTCGTAATAACCCAACTATCTAAGTACTTACATCCGACACACAAATCATACATACTCATACCGAACGCATCATAATCGTCACATGGAATGACATTAACCGATGTGGGATTTACCTCATCATCGGTGATCAAACTCATCATCGGAGAACAAACTCATCATACATCATCACATATCAAATGCGGTCCATAGGACCCGCGGACGTAACGTGGTCGCCACCCTATCCGGCGCCACAACACAAGATAACCCGTAAGATTTCAAATCTCCGTATCCCCGAACACAACACATCATCACAACACATCATAAGCCATATCACAAAGATAACTTCATAAACGGAACCCGGCCCTATGGCGAGGTCTCGGAACCGTAACACAAAGATAACTTCGTAATACATCATAGCGCGCACGATCATATACCGGCCCGGGATCCCGGTGAAAGATGTAACACAAAACGCACGAGCGCATCGTAAGTAACCACACACATATCAAACACCATCACGTACTCAACCGAATGATCAAAACGAACCCTTTTTTTGAAAATCCAAAATCATAGTCAAATCAAGTTTTCTCCCGAATCTCGCTCGGGACATTTCAAACCGAACTTCAGAAAACCGTGGTTACGTATCAAAATCATGGGCATAAAACCCTTATTTCCAACTCGACAAATAAATAAATAATCATAGTGAAGAAAATATTAATTTTTCCGAAAAATCCATAAAGGTAGCATAGAAGGGCCGCGGGCCCCACGGACGGGTGCCGACCCCCGTCCGGCCCGACTACGAGGGGTAGGGGAGAGTGATGTCTTATGAACTTACATATTATGTTTTGGGGCGTTTCGAGGTCGTATGCAAAAGTTACGGACGTTTGAAGTTTCGAGTCGTTTAGGCATATATCTCTTTTGAAAACAAAACTCTTTTAAAACCAAATTCTTTTGAAAACGTAACTCTTTTGCAACCTTAGAAATTTAGTCATACAAAAGACGTGAGGATCGTAACTCAACCGCATTAAGGGTACGAATAATAAGAAACATATAAAAATCGCTTACGCAACACTTCAAACTCAATCATATCCAAGACATACTAACATACCAAGGATGCCAACATCAAGCAAATACGAATCACAAACCTACTCAAAATTTACGAATGGAGTTACCCCAAGGCACAAATCATGTCATACCTTAATCCGTCTAAGACATGCCAAAAGAAAAGAAGGGTAAGCTTCACATACCCGGTTTGCTTCCTAGGCTAATCCAAACTCAAACCTCGGTCGCTCAAAATCTACAATAACATCGATAGGCATCTAACATTAGTCATACGCGCTAAAGAATCCAATTCCAAACCATTACTTTTTCTACCAAAAATTGGGCAAAGATTTCCCCTATATATTCACCAACCCCGAGATTTCAACTCGGCTAATATCAACAACAAGAACCAAACCAACAACCATCCAAACAAGATTTAAGAACATTCCGAACAATCCACAAAGTATTCAAGACAATCCCAACAATATGCCATGAAACCCGAAACCTTCCAACTTAATGAATACGACAATAATGCGCTTCTTTCTTTCAAATTCTCAACTACACCAATAATCCACACGTTAACAACTTCATTTCCATAAATACAAGAAACCATATTGAAATCACATTATCTTCTCTAATAATCTATAAACGACTCCAACTTCCATTTAAACCATTAAACCTTCATTTTCATCATAGAATTCATGACAATAACAACTAAATTACCACACAATATTAATTCATTCCTTAGCACACAAAATAACCCACACACACCACCAAGGCATCATCAACCTCCTTCATGATTTCCATGCATTTTTACATCACATAATCCATAACCACAACAACTAAAACACTAAGTAAAATCAATCCATTCTTTGTCATACTAAAACAGCCCCATACGGCCACACACAACATTCATGGCTCAACCTCAACATCCATATTTTCATGAAGTTTATTCATTTCTACACACTACAACAACACACAAACATGTAGAATACAATTAATTCTTCATTCCTACAACAACCACACACACACGGCCACACACACACATACCATAATTCCATGAACTTCATTCATCAAAGTATACCACAACACACACAACCATCTATAAAGCATGTAAAGGAAATCAAACCTCACCTTTTCCAATCAACTTCTCCTCCTCGGCTAGGCTTGGACAAGGCAACAAGACGTTTTTCTTGCTCCAACAACCACTCCATGATCGACGAGGGCCCTTCACTTAGTAGGAAATCTTAAAGAAAAGAATTTTCCAAGATCAAATTTGAGGGGTCTTCGGCCAGCCCCCTTGCTCTCCATGGCCGCGTGCTCTTTTTTTCTCTCTCTTCAACTCTCTCTTGAAACTTCTTAAGGATGGAAGTGATTAAGATGACTTACTTAGTCATCTTTGGCTACATATATAATTTAAACACATGGCCCCATGGCCCACACACACTCACACATGGCCGGCCACCATGGCCATTTCAAATAATGGCCAACTTTCCATAATTCATTTTTTGGTCCCAAAATTTTTCCAACTTTCATTCTCTAATTTTTTTTCCTTATTCCAATCTTACCCTTAACACTTCATACCCACAAAAATGAATATGCGACTTATGCATTGAGACAAAATCAACAAAACCGGAAATTAAAAGTCTTGTCCATACCCGTCGCAACCAACTTAGAATATTCCGACGTACGAAGTACGGGGTGTAACATCCTTTCCCCTTTAGAACATTCGTCCTCGAATGTTCAACTAGTCTCACAAAACATCATAAGGATCTCAGGTTAAACTTTTCCTTCTTACTCTTGTCTTAATCTTACTCTTACTATCGGCACGACCTTTCAAGTCGTATTACAAACACACATCTTATTCTCTCTCCATTTCTGAAAAAATTTCGGTAGAGTTTTCTCTATATTTCTTATTATCTCAAACCTGCACGCAGGAAATACCAACAATGCCTCACAGGGCCAACATACATATATGCATATTATATCATATCATCATATCACTCACAGGCTCCCAACATCAACAACAAGTACAAAAATGATAAACTTACCTCGTGTGTCCAACTCAAACGGCACTCGATACACTTTCTTATTTGCTTTCCCCTTTAGGCTTCAACTCGTATTTCAATCGTGAGTCCAATATCCTTGCCAACATACATCTTCATACCTTTACTTACCCGCGTACTTTGTGACTTCCAACATCGTCACTCACTTCCTTCTCGTCGGTCATTCTTCACCGCAATCACAAATCGGTAAGGAGTCCCATCTCCTATGACTTGGCTCTACGGCACGATCTCGTATATGAAAGAAGAGTAACCATCCTAAATGCCCCGTAGCCTCGTTTATAAATGTGGCGCGCAACACACCATAAACAAGACTCTACCGGACACGACTTTGCGTACAACCCCTAGGACGAACCGCTCCGATACCACTTTGTCACACCCCAATTTCCGATAGGCGTGACGGGCACCCGACCCTTACTTAGGGCCGAGCGAACCCGCCGACTAACGTAACACTCATAACCATACCGGGCCCACAAAACATAACATACACACGTAATGAAAATTTTTTCGAAAACAAACATGCCTCGTTTTTTTTTTTTTTTCAAACCAAATAAAATCTCGCAATCGTATGAAAACCGCAATATAAGGCATAACAAGATTTCGCTTATATAGCCGCTTGCCAAACACATCGGTAACATAATACATACAAACACACCGGCTTACGTAGCCGCTTACAAACGACCCGACATATCATACACTCGACACCGTCTCGCAAAGTCTCTATCATAACTTCGAACACCATACAAAGCACTCGACTCGGCAAAAGACTCCGAGGAAATGGAGCTCGCCAATCCAACCGGAGCATCTTCTCGCTAGCATCACCGACTCATCCGTGGGTACCGCGTGGCATGAAACGCGCCCCCGAAGAAAGGGGGTCGCACGAAATATGTACCGAGCATGTAAAGCATAGCATACATCAAACGAGGTCATAACTAAAGTAGGAAGTACAGTAAAAGTGAAGTCGTAATAACCCAACTATCTAAGTACTTACATCCGACACACAAATCATACATACTCATACCGAACGCATCATAATCGTCACATGGAATGACATTAACCGATGTGGGATTTACCTCATCATCGGTGATCAAACTCATCATCGGAGAACAAACTCATCATACATCATCACATATCAAATGCGGTCCATAGGACCCGGGATGTAACGTGGTCGCCACCCTATCCGGCGCCACAACACAAGATAACTCCGTAAGATTTCAAATCTCCGTATCCCCGAACACAACACATCATCACAACACATCATAAGCCATATCACAAAGATAACTTCATAAACGGAACCCGGCCCTATGGCGAGGTCTCGGGAACCGTAACACAAAGATAACTTCGAATATATCATAGTGCGCACGATCATATACCGGCCCGGATCCGTGAAAGATGTAATACAAAACGCACGAAGATCGTAAGTAACCACACACATATCAAACACCATCACGTACTCAACCGAATGATCAAAACGAACCTTTTTTTTTTTGAAAATCCAAAATCATAGTCAAATCAAGTTTTCTCCCGAATCTCGCTCGGGACATTTCAAACCGAACTTTAAAACCGTGGTTACGTATCAAAATCATGGGCATAAAACCCTTATTTCCAACTCGACAAATAGATAAATAAATAATCATAGTGAAGAAAATATTAATTTTTCCGAAAAATCCATAAAGGTAGCATAGAAGGGCCGCGGGCCCCACGGACGGGTGCCGACCCCCGTCCGGCCCGACTACGAGGGGTAGGGGAGAGTGATGTCTTATGAACTTACATATTATGTTTTGGGGCGTTTCGAGGTCGTATGCAAAAGTTACTGACGTTTGAAGTTTCGGTGAGTCGTTTAGGCATATATCTCTTTTTTTTTTTTAAAACCAAATTCTTTTGAAAAACGTAACTCTTTTGCAACCTTAGAAATTTAGTCATACAAAAGACGTGAGGATCGTAACTCGACCGCATTAAGGGTACGAATAATAAGAAACATATAAAAATCGCTTACGCAACATTTCAAACTCAATCATATCCAAGACATACGGAACATACCAAGGATGCCAACATCAAGCAAATACGAATCACAAACCTACTCAAAAATTTACGAATGGAGTTACCCCAAGGCACAAATCATGTCATACCTTAATCCGTCTAAGACATGCCAAAAAGAAAAGAAGGGTAAGCTTCACATACCGGGTTTGCTTCCTAGGCTAATCCAAACTCAAACCTCGGTCGCTCAAAATCTACAATAACATCGATAGGCATCTAACATTAGTCATACGCGCTAAAGAATCCAATTCCAAACCATTACTTTTTCTACCAAAAATCAAAGATTTCCCCTATATATTCACCAACCCCGAGATTTCAACTCGGCTAATATCAACAACAAGAACCAAACCAACAACCATCCAAACAAGATTTAAGAACATTCCGAACAATCCACAAAGTATTCAAGACAATCCCAACAATATGCCATGAAACCCGAAACCTTCCAACTTAATGAATACGACAATAATGCGCTTCTTTCTTTCAAATTCTCAACTACACCAATAATCCTACACGTTAACAACTTCATTTCCATAAATACAAGAAACCATATTGAAATCACATTATCTTCTCTAATAATCTATAAACGACTCCAACTTCCATTTAAACCATTAAACCTTCATTTTCATCATAGAATTCATGACAATAACAACTAAATTACCACACAATATTAATTCATTCCTTAGCACACAAAATAACCCATTCTCGGCCACAGGCATCATCATACCTCCTTCATGATTTCCATGCATTTTTACATCACATAATCCATAACCACAACAACTAAAACACTAAGTAAAATCAATCCATTCTTTGTCATACTAAAACAGCCCATACGGCCACACACAACATTCATGGCTCAACCTCAACATCCATATTTTCATGAAGTTTATTCATTTCTACACCTTACAACAACACACAAACATGTAGAATACAATTAATTCTTCATTCCTACAACACCCACACACACACACACTATACTCCACATACATAATTCCATGAACTTCATTCATCAAAGTATACCACAACACACACAACCATCTATAAAGCATGTAAAGGAAATCAAACCTCACCTTTTCCAATCAACTTCTCCTCCTCGGCTAGGCTTTGGACAAGGCAACAACGACGTTTTTCTTGCTCCAACAACCACTCCACGTCGACGAGGGCCCTTCACTTAGTAGGAAATCTTAAAGAAAAGAATTTTCCAAGATCAAATTTCTTGGTCTTCCAGCCCCTTGCTCTCCATGGCCGTGTGCCTTTTTTTTTCTCTCTTCAACTCTCTCTTGAAACTTCTTAAGGGTGGAAGTGATTAAGATGACTTACTTAGTCATCTTTAATACATATATAATTTAAACACATGGCCCCATGGCCCACACACACTCACACATGGCCGGCCACCTATGGGCCATTTCAAATAATGGCCAACTTTCCATAATTCATTTTTTGGTCCCAAAATTTTTTCCAACTTTCATTCTCTACTTTTTTCCTTATTCCAATCTTACCCTTAACACTTCATACCCAACAAAGGATGAATATGCGACTTATGCATTGAGACAAAATCAACAAACCGGAAATTAAAAGTCTTGTCCATACCTCGTCGCAACCAACTTAGAATATTCCGACGTACGAAGTACGGGGTGTAACATCCTTTCCCCCTTTAGAACATTCGTCCTCGAATGTTCAACTAGTCTCACAAAACATCATAAGGATCTCAAAGTTAAACTTTTCCTTCTTACTCTTGTCTTAAAATCTCACTCTTACTATCGGCACGACCTTTCAAGTCGTATTACAAACACACATCTCATTCTCTTCCCATTTCTGAAAAAAATTTCGGCAGAGTTTCCTCTATATTTCTTACTACCTCAAAACCTGCACGCAGGAAATACCAACAATGCCTCACAGGGCCAACATACATATATGCATATTATATCATATCATATCACACAGGTGGCTCCCAACATCATCCTCAACAAGTACAAAAATGATAAACTTACCTCGTGTGTCCAACTCAAACGGCACTCGATACACTTTCTTATTTGCTTTTCCCCTTTAGGCTTCAACTCGTATTTCAATCGCGAGTCCCATATCCTTGCCAACATACATCTTTCATACCTTTACTTACCCGCGTACTTCGTGACTTCCAACATCGTCACTTCACTTCCTTCGTCGTGTCATTCTTCACCGCAATCACAAATCGGGGTAAGGAGTCCCATCTCCTATGACTTGGCTCTACGGCACGATCTCGTATATGAAAGAAGAGTAACCATCCTAAATGCCCCGTAGCCTCCCGTTTATAAACGTGGCGCGCAACACACCATAAACAAGACTCTACCGGACACGACTTTGCGACAACCCCTAGGACGAACCGCGCTTCGATACCACTTTGTCACACCCCAATTTCCGATAGGGGCGTGACGGGCACCCGACCCTTACCTTAGGGCCGAGCGAACCCGCCGACTAACGTAACACTCATAACCATACCGGGCCCACAAAACATAACATACACACGTAATGAAAATTTTTTTTCGAAAACAAACATGCCTCTCGTTTTTTTTTTTTTCAAACCAAATAAAATCGCAATCGTATGAAAACCGCAATATAAGGCATAACAAGATTTTCGCTTATATAGCCGCTTGCCAAACACATCGGTAACATAATACATACAAACACACCGGCTTACGTAGCCGCTTACAAACGACCCGACATATCATACACTCGACACCGTCTCGCAAAGTCTCTATCATAACTTCGAACACCATACAAAGCACTCGACTCGGGCAAAGACTCCGAGGAAATGGAGCTCGCCAATCCAACCGGAGCATCTTCTCGCTAGCATCACCGACTCATCCGCGGGTACCGCGTGGCATGAAACGCAGCCCCCGAAGAAAGGGGGTCGACGAAATATGTACCGAGCATGTAAAGCATAGCATACATCAAACGAGGTCATAACTAAAGTAGGAAGTACGTAAAGTGAAGTCGTAATAACCCAACTATCTAAGTACTTACATCCGACACACAAATCATACATACTCATACCGAACGCATCATAATCGTCACATGGAATGACATTAACCGATGTGGGATTTACCTCATCATCGGTGATCAAACTCATCATCGGAGAACAAACTCATCATACATCATCACATATCAAATGCGGTCCATAGGACCCGGCGGACGTAACGTGGTCGCCACCCTATCCGGCGCCACAACACAAGATAACTCCGTAAGATTTCAAATCTCCGTATCCCCGAACACAACACATCATCACAACACATCATAAGCCATATCACAAAGATAACTTCATAAACGGAACCCGGCCCTATGGCGAGGTCTCGGGAACCGTAACACAAAGATAACTTCGTAATATATCATAGTGCGCACGATCATATACCTACTTCCGGATCCGGTGAAAGAGGTAACACAGAACGCACGAGCAGATCGTAAGTAACCACACACATATCAGACACCATCACAGACTCAACCGAATGATCAAAACGAACCCCTTTTTTTTTGAAAATCCAAAATCATAGTCAAATCAAGTTTTCTCCCGAATCTCGCTCGGGACATTTCAAACCGAACTTTAAAACCGTGGTTACGCATCAAAATCATGGGCATAAAACCCTTATTTCCAACTCGACAAATACATAAATAAATAATCATAGTGAAGAAAATATTAATTTTTCCGAAAAATCCATAAAGGTAGCATAGAAGGGCCGCGGGCCCCACGGACGGGTGCCGACCCCCGTCCGGCCCGACTACGAGGGGTAGGGGAGAGTGATGTCTTATGAACTTACATATTATGTTTTGGGGCGTTTCGAGGTCGTATGCAAAAGTTACGGACGTTTGAAGTTTCGGAGTCGTTTAGGCATATATCTCTTTTGAAAACAAAACTCTTTAAAACCAAATTCTTTTGAAAACGTAACTCTTTTGCAACCTTAGAAATTTAGTCATACAAAAGACATGAGGATCGTAACTCAACCGCATTAAAAATACGAATAATAAGAAACATATAAAAATCGCTTACGCAACACTTCAAACTCAATCATATCCAAGACATACAGAACATACCAAGGATGCCAATATCAAGCAAATACGAATCACAAACCTACTCAAAATCTACAAATGGAGTTACCCCAAGGCACAAATCATGTCATACCTTAGTTTCGTCTAAGACATGCCAAAAAGAAAAGAAGGGTAAGCTTCACATACCTGGCTTGCTTCCTAAGCTAATCCAAACTCAAACCTCGGTCGCTCAAAATCTACAATAACATCGATAGGCATCTAACATTAGTCATACGCGCTAAAGAATCCAATTCCAAACCATTACTTTTTCTACCAAAAATTGGGCAAAGCATTTCCCCTATATATTCACCAACCCCGAGATTTCAACTCGGCTAATATCAACAACAAGCAACCAAACCAACAACCATCCAAACAAGATTTAAGAACATTCCGAACAATCCACAAAGTATTCAAGACAATCCCAACAATATGCCATGAAACCCGAAACCTTCCAACTTAATGAATACGACAATAATGCGCTTCTTTCTTTCAAATTCTCAACTACACCAATAATCTACACGTTAACAACTTCATTTCCATAAATACAAGAAACCATATTGAAATCACATTATCTTCTCTAATAATCTATAAACGACTCCAACTTCCATTTAAACCATTAAACCTTCATTTTCATCATAGAATTCATGACAATAACAACTAAATTACCACACAATATTAATTCATTCCTTAGCACACAAAATAACCCATTCTCGGCCAAGGCATCATCATACCTCCTTCATGATTTCCATGCATTTTTACATCACATAATCCATAACCACAACAACTAAAACACTAAGTAAAATCAATCCATTCTTTGTCATACTAAAACAGCCCATACGGCCACACACAACATTCATGGCTCAACCTCAACATCCATATTTTCATGAAGTTTATTCATTTCTACACCTACAACAACACACAAACATGTAGAATACAATTAATTCTTCATTCCTACAACACACCACACACACACACACTATACTCCACATACCATGCATGTTTCCATGAACTTCATTCATCAAAGTATACCACAACACACACAACCATCTATAAAGCATGTAAAGGAAATCAAACCTCACCTTTTCCAATCAACTTCTCCTCCTCGGCTAGGCTTGGACAAGGCAACAACGGACGTTTTTCTTGCTCCAACAACCACTCCACGTCGACGAGGGCCCTTCACTTAGTAGGAAATCTTAAAGAAAAGAATTTTCCAAGATCAAATTTGAGGTCTTCCATTTCGGCGCCCCTTGCTCTCCATGGCCGTGTTTTTTTTTTTCTCTCTTCAACTCTCTCTTGAAACTTCTTAAGGGTGGAAGTGATTAAGATGACTTACTTAGTCATCTTTGGCTACATATATAATTTAAACACATGGCCCCATGGCCCACACACACTCACACATGGCCGGCCACCTCATGGCCATTTCAAATAATGGCCAACTTTCCATAATTCATTTTTTGGTCCCAAAATTTTCATAAAATGTCTAACTTTCCATATTTCACTTTTAACTTTTTTCCTTATTCCAAGTTTACCCTTAACATTTCATACCCACCAAAAATGAATATGCGACTTATGCTTTGAGACAAAATCAACAAAACCGAAAATTAAAAGTCTTGTCCATACCTCGTCGCAACCATGTTGCATTCCTTTATGACTGTAGAGTATCAGGTTGGGCCTGCTTCCATCTCTCGTAGCTGATCGTCATCATCAACATTGTTGCGAGTTTCCAGGGTCAGCATGAGACGTTCGCTGCCTTGAAGACTCTACCTATTTTATGTCTTACTATTCCTATTCCGAGACATAGACAAATTTATGTATTATTACTCCAGACTTGTATATTTTCATTAGATGTTGTTGTATGACTTAGACTAGACCCTGGGGGTATTTTCTTCATTCCGCACTATTTTTATTATATAATATTGGGAGACTTACGTATTTATTCTTTTTCGCTCGCTCGATTTATTATTCATGTCTTTCGTTATGATTGGATTGAGGGTTCGCTTACCGAGGTGGGAAAGGTAAGTGCCCGTTCGACTTATGTCAAAATGGGTCGTGACAACATGTGAACGAATTGAGTCTCATAGAGTCTCTTGTGTCTTTTCATTTTTTTGTGAAGTTAAAGATAAGGTTTGAAGTGCTTGTTTAATCATCTTATGGGTTAAATGGAGAGTGTGAACTTGCATGTGTATATGTAACGACCCTTCCGGTCATTATGGGAATTTAGGACTCCATTGGGAATTTCGAGGCCACGGGTGGATTCGTAGGGCGTCTTTTTGTATGTATGCAGGTATTGTGTTGTGTTTTTGAGGCCTTGGGTGAAATGTGGGGTGATAGGAGAAAAACTGAACAGAAAATCAAGGTACTGCCCAAAATGCACCGTTGTGGCGGTGGGAGTACTGCTGTAGCGGTGGGCTGGCCGCTGCTTTTCGGGCCGCTGTGGGGGGGCCTTTGCCCGCTACGGCGATGCCGCTATAGCGGGGTGGCGACCGCTTGAGCGGTGAGCTAATTTATCTTGGGACTGCTATAGCGGTTGCTTAGCCGTTATAGCAGCACCGCTGCAGCGGCGTAGTGACCACCGCAGCGGTCGACGGGAAGGCAGAATCCGTGTTTTACTGCCTTAGTTTTATATTCTCATTCATAACACACCAACACACTTTCCAACAAGCACCTAGTGAGGATTCCCAAGCTAGGGCAAGACACTTTGAGGCCTTGAGGAAAGGAAAGGCTGTAGCAGAGTGACAGGCATTGTTCTAGCTCTACTCTGAGGTAGGTTACGGTTTACTTGAGTTAGGCTTTGGTTAGTTGAATGTATGTTTGTGATTTCATTAGGAGAAAGCATGTCTAGTATTCATTACATGATATTGTGTGGTTAAGCTCCTATGTTCTTGTGATTGAATATTGTGTAGGCTTCATGCCATTATTCCTGTGTGATTTAATCTGTAGTAGATGTATTGTGATGAGAAGTTAATATAGTCTTCTCGAGGGTATTGTGACATGAAATGATGAGGTGAATATGCATATTGAGAAGGTAAGAAATACTTTTCTATAAAAGGTATGACAAGGCACACATGTGGCTTAGATTATGGGCTCGTGGTCCGAGGATAGTTTCGAAAATGAGAGGTTTATTGTTATATCCCGCGTCCGAGGTTCATTCCGGAGCGGAGGTTGTACTCGGGTCCGAGAAGTGTTCCGGAACGAGTGGTATATAGACACCATGGGTCCCCTGTAGGTCATGACTACTGAGCTATGACATCAGATAGCATGTGTGTACAGCGAGTGGGGATATTTGTGGTAAATTTATTTAGGTTGTTAACTTACGTGATTGTGATGCTTGGCAATTTTGTTATTTGTTATGACTGTCCGTGGTTGACTTGTTGTGATGTATTGATATTCGTGTATGATTGACTGGCTTGTTTAATTCTATTGATTTCATAAGGTATGCATGATACTAATCTTATTCGGCCTATGATGCTTACCGTGCGCCGTGCCTCCAGTGGTCCCTAACGAGGCAGCGGGAGTTGCGGCCCGCATTCCGGCAAGAAGACTACCGCTCTTCCACTCGGGAGCCGCTGTTGCCGTGGTGTACCAGACGCGATGGCATAAGTGCGCCGAATCGTTACGTCGTTGCTGAAGACAGGTCCGAGCTATACTAGTGGGTCAGCAGGTAGGGGCGCAGGGGTAGCGGCTCCAGATCCGGACAGAGCACGGTGCTCCCGGGTTCCGCAAGCCACGGCGGTGGTGCCTCGGCCTCGATGAAGTTCCCTGGTTTTCGAGGCCTTCCCGAGGCCCGTTGAAAGGCCAATGATGACCAGGCGAAGAACATGATCCGTTTTGGAGGTTCACAAAAATGAAGCCTCCCGTGTTTTATGGTACCGAGCTCGGAGGACGCATATGAGTTCATCATCGATTGTCGGGGAGCCCCTCCATAAAATGGGGGCCGTGGATAAGTACGGGGTAGAGTTTGTGACGTTCCAGTTCTTGGGTGATGCCAAGTTTTGGTGGAGGGCTTATGTCGAGTGTAGGCCAGCTGGGTCTCCTCCGTTGACTTGGGTCCAGTTTTACTCTTTGTTTTTGGACAAGTAGTTTCGCGTACTCTTAGGGACCGAAGGAAGGATGAGTTCACTACTATTAATCAGGGGAACTCGTCGGTTGCTGTGTATGAGTCTCGTTTCCACTCCCTATCCCGACATGCTTTATTCGATTCTGTCGCCCACCGGTGGGAGAGGATATGGCGGTTTGTGAAGGGTTGAACACCGGGCTTCGCATTATCGCTCCGAGCTTGTAGCCACCGGGGGCTTCACCCGGGAGGTAGTGGAGCATGTCCGTACCGTTAAGGGTATTAGGCAAGAGAGTCATGCGAAGCATGTAGAAGAAGAACCGGGTGGGATGTTCGGCAAGAACTCCTTCTCGAGGGGTCGTAGTTCACGGTGTATATTCGGGGCATCCGGTTCGATCCGCGATGCAAAAGTCACTCGGGGGCCCATCAGGGGTAAGTTACCAGGCTCTCGGCCAGCATGAAGGCTACACTACTTCATCAGCATCTGTCCAACGGCCGACACTGGACCGTGCTTGCTTCGAGTGTGGTGATATAGGGCATATTAAGAGGTATTGCCCCAGACTTAGACAGAGTGGGCAGGGGACTCAGTATCAGACTCCTCGAGCTCCATTTATACCAGATCGAGGGGGTAAGGATCGCCTACCGGCAGGGCGGGGTGGCCATACCGCGGGTAGGGGTGGTGCCCAGCCTAACCGAGGCAGTTCTCAGGGCAGGCGGACAGCAGCCCAGCAGGGGCGGGGCTCAGACTGGAAACGGTAATCGCGATGGTACACAGGCGACAGGAGAGCGCTATCATTTGTACGCCTTCCCAAGTAGACCCGAGGCTGAGGCCTCCGATGCAGTTATCACAGGTACTATCTCCGTTTATGACTGTATGGTTTCTATTTTGTTTGATCCGGCCTCTACTTTTTCTTATGTATCTACCTATTTTGCTTTGGGTCTGGATATGATGTGTGATACTCTTGATACCCCTATTTTCGTGTCTACTCCTGTTGGGATTCTCGCGGTATGGATGGCGTCTACCCCCGCGTGTGCAATTTAACATGGGGTATGGTACTTAGGCAGATTTGATGATTTCAGACATGGTAGATTTCGATGTTATTTTGGGTATGAGTTGGTTATCCCTACATTATGCTATACTTGATTGCCATTCTAAGACTGTTACACTAGCCATGTCCGGGGCACCTAGACTCGAGTGGAAGGGTAACCTTAGTCCCCTCCCTAAGAAAGTAATATTCTTTGTTCGTGCTAGGAAGCTAGTAGAGAAGGGTTGTTTAGCTTATCTGGCACATATCCGTGATACCAGTGCAGATACTCCATCCCTTGATTCGGTTCCAGTGGTACGCGAGTTTGCGGATGTGTTCCCCGCGGACTTGCCTGGTATGCCACCGGATCGTGATATTGACTTCAGGATTGACTTAGACCCAGGGAATTGTCCTATCTCTATTCCACCTTATAGGATGGCACTAGCAGAACTCAGGGAACTGAAAGAGCAGTTGCAAGATCTTCTGAGTAAGGGGTTTATTCGCCCGAGTGCCTCTCCGTGAGGTGCTCCTGTGCTGTTTGTTAAGAAGAAGGATGGGTCTATGCGTATGTGTATTGATTACCGACAGCTGAATAAGGTAACTGTCCGAAACAAGTATCCCATCCCCGTATTGATGACTTGTTTGATCAGTTACAGGGAGCTTCGATGTTCTCAAAAATTGACCTAAGGTCAGGGTACCATCAGTTGAAGATTCGGGCAGAGGATGTTCCAAAAATTGCTTTTCGGACCAGGTATGGGCACTATGAGTTCTTGGTTATGTCTTTTGGGCTCACAAATGCCCTAGTTGTGTTCATGGATTTGATGAACAGTGTGTTCAAGCTCTACCTAGACTCATTCGTTATAGTGTTCATTGATGATATCATGGTGTACTCTAGGAGTAAGGAAGAGCATGAGAAATATTTGAGAATTGCTCTTGGAGTATTGCGAGAGAAGGAATTGTATGCTAAATTCTCCAAGTGTGAATTCTGGTTGTCTTCTGTGTCATTCTTGGGGCATGTTATTTTGAAGGAGGGTATTATAGTGGATCCTCAGAAAATTCAGGCAGTCAAGGAATGGGCTAGGCCCACATCAGTGATCGAGATCCGTAGTTTTATGGGTCTGGCTAGCTACTATCGTCAGTTTGTGAAAGGGTTTGCTTATATTGCTTCTCATATGACCCGTTTGACTTAGAAGGAAGTACCATTTCAGTGTTCTAACGAGTGTGAGGAGAGCTTTCAAAAGCTCAAAACATTGTTGATAATAGCACCGATTCTGGCATTGCCCGTTGAGGGCAAGGATTTTGTTATTTATTGTGATGCTTCACGTTCTAGTTTGGGTGTTGTTTTGATGCAGGAAAAGAAGGTGATTGCTTATGCTTCTCGGCAGTTGAAGGTGCATGAGAAGAACTATCCTACTCATGATCTAGAGTTGGCAGCGGTGGTGTTTGCATTGAAAATCTGGAGACACTACTTGTATGGTCTCCATTGTGAAGTGTACACAGACCATCGCAGTTTGCAACATGTGTTCACTCAGAAAGATCTGAACTCTAGACAGCGGAGGTGGATGGAACTGCTGAAGAACTATGACATCACCATATTGTATCACCCTGGTAAGGCTAATGTGGTAGCTGATGCATTGAGCCGGAAGTCGGCTAGTATGGGAATTTTGGCTCGTTTAATTTCGTCTGAGCGTCCGTTGGCTAGAGAGGTACAGACTCTGGCTAACAGTTTTATGAGACTGAATATCTCTAACACAGGCAAGGTATTGGCTTGTGTTGACGCTCGTTCATCATTTTTAGAGCAGATTAAGGCTAAGCAGTTTGAAGATGCTAAGCTAGGTAAAATACGAGATAAGGTGTTGCGTGGTGAGGCCAAGGAGGCCGTGATTGATGAGAAGGGCGTGTTGCGAATCAAAGGGCAAGTGTGTGTGCCACGTGTGGGCGACTTGATTAAGACCATTCTGACAGGGGCTCATAGTTCAAGGTATTCTATCCACCCTGGTGTCACTAAGATGTATCGTGTTTTGAGGCAACATTACTGGTGGACTAGGATGAAGCGGGATATTGTAGAGTTCGTTGTGCAGTGCCTAAATTGCCAACAGGTGAAGTATGAACATCAGAAACCTAGGGGTACATTGCAGAGAATGCCCATTCCTGAATGGAAGTGGGAAAGAATAGCCATGGATTTCGTAGTGGGTCTTCCGAAGACATTAGGGAAGTTTGACTCCATCTGGGTTATTGTTGATAGGTTGACTAAGTCTGCCCACTTTATTCCGGTGAAGATAACTTATGATGCAGAGAAGTTGGCTAAAGTTTACATTCGGGAGGTACTTAGACTCCACGAGGTTCCTATCTCCATCGTGTCCGACAGGGGTACCACGTTCACATCCAGGTTTTGGGAGTGTTTGCATGAGGAGTTGGGTACGAGGTTAGATCTTAGCACAGCCTTCCATCCTCAGACTGACGGGCAGTCTGAGCGGACTATTCAGGTTCTAGAGGATATGCTTCGTGCGTGTGTGATAGATTTCGGTGGGCATTGGGATCAATTCTTTCCCTTAGCCGAATTTGATTACAATAATAGCTATCACTCGAGTATTGATATGGCCCCATTTGAGGCATTGTATGGAAGGAGGTGTAGGTCTCCTATTGGATGGTTTGATGCATTTGAGGTGAGGCCGTGGGGTACTGATCTTCTGAGAGAGTCCCTAGAGAAGGTGAAAGTGATTCAAGCCAAGCTTTTGGCAGCGCAGAATAGACAGAAGGAGTATGACCGCAAGGTCCGAGATCTCGAGTTTGAGAAAGGAGAGCAAGTGCTATTGAAGGTCTCACCCCGTGAAAGGGGTAATGAGGTTTGGGAAAAAGGGCAAGCTTAGCCCGAGGTTCATTGGTCCGTTTGAGATTCTCAAATGTGTGGGAGAGGTGGCTTACAAGTTGGCTTTACCTCCGGGTTTATCAGGCGTTCATCCGGTGTTCCATGTGTCGATGTTGAAGAGGTACCACGGTGATGGTTCCTATATCATCCACTGGGATTCGGTTTTGTTAGATGAAAATCTGTCGTATGAGGAACAACCCATTGTTATCTTAGACATGGATGTCCGCAAGTTGAGGTCCAAGGAAATAGCCTTGGTAAAAGTTCAGTGGAAGAACCGACCAGTGGAATAAGCTACTTGGGAAACAGAGTCGGATATGCGTAGCAAATACCCTCAACTTTTTGCCTATTCAGGTAACTCCTCCCTAGATTCTCATCTTTGTCCGTTCGGGGATGAACAGTGTCTTAATTGGCATTTGGTGTAACGACCCTTCCGGTCCTTATGGGAGTTTAGAACTCCATTGGGAATTTTGAGGCCACGAGTAGATTCGTAGGGCGTCTTTTTGTATGTATGCAGGCTATGTGTTGTGTTTTTGAGCCCTTGGGTGAAATGTGGGGTGATAGGGGAAAAACTGGATAGAAAATCGAGCTACTGCCCAAAATGCACCACTGTGGCGGTGGGAGCACCGCTGTGGCGGTGGGAGCACCGCTGTAGCGGTGGGCTGACCGCTTCCAGCGGCAAGCCATTTTCTCTTGGGGCCGCTTTGGAGGGCCTTTGCCCGCTGCGGTGATGCCGCTATAGCGGGGTGGCGACCGCTATAGTGTTGAGCCGATTTATCTTGGGACCGCTATAGTGGGACTGCTGCAGCGGCGTAGTGACCGCCGCAGCTGTCGACGGGAATGCAGAATCCGTGTTTTAATGCCTTAGTTTTATATTTTCATTCATAACACACCAACACACTTTCCAACAAGCACCTAGAGAGGATTCCCAAGCTAGGGCAAGATTCTTTGAGAGGTAAGTTCCTTTGATTTCCATTCTATCATTCCATTCTCCTTCATGATTGTAATCCTCTTCATGGGTCTTTAATGGTGAAATTGAAATAAAAACCCTAGAACGTTAATAAACCTTCTAAACTTGATGGGTTATGGTTATCATCGCTTAGTTATCATCTAAATGCATTGGTTAGTTGCTCTTAATCATAAATTGAACAGTTAGAGACATAAACTAAGTGATTGAGACCCACGGTTCTATAAAAATGGTGTCTTTGTCATAGAAACTGTTTGTAATGGGAATGTTTGATAGAATGTGGTAGAAATTGATGGTTTATGAATATTAGGGGCTTTGATAGGTTGTTTATCACCTAGAAAATCATCCACCCTTAGAATGGGGAGAGGGAAGGGTATTTCTTGCCTTGGTATTTGCAAATTGAGCAATGTGACTCATTAAGCCTTCTATTTTTAGACCGCGAACGTATTGAGGCCTTGAGGAAAGGAAAGGCTGTAGCAGAGTGACAGGCATTGTTCCAGCTCTACTCTGAGGTAGGTTACGGTTTACTTGAGTTAGACTTTGGTTAGTTGAATGTATGTTTGTGATTTCATTAGGAGAAAGCATGTCTAGTATTCATTACATGATATTGTGTGGTTAAGCTCCTACGTGCTTGTGATTGAATGTTGTGTGGGCTTCATGCCATTATTCGTGTGTGATTTAATCTGTAGTGGATGTTTTGTGATGAGAAGTTAATATAGTCTTCTCGAGGGTATTGTGACATGAAATGATGAGATGAATATGGCTATTGAGAAGGTAAGAAATACTTTTCTGTAAATGGTATGACAAGGCACACATGTGGCCTAGATTATCGTGGTCCGAGGATAGTTCCAAAAATGAGAGGTTTATTATTATATCCCGCTTCCGAGGTTCGTTCCGAAGCGGAGGTTGTGGTCGGGTCCGAGGACTGTTCCGGAACGAGTGGTACATGGACACCATGGTTCTCCTGCAGGTCATGACTACTGAGCTATGACATCAGATAGCATGTGTGTACAGCGAGTGGGGTATTTGTGGTAAATTTATGTACGTTGTTGACTTACGTGATTGTGATGCTTGGCAATTTGGTAATTTGTTGTGACTATCCGTGGTTGACTTGTTGTTATGTATTGATATTCGTGTAGGATTTACTGGCTTGCTTAATTCTATTGATTTCATAAGGTATGCATGATACTAATCTTATTCGGCCTATGATGCTTACCCGTACATAGTCATTGTACTGATACTACCTTGCTGCATTCTTTGAGTGCAGATTTTGAGATAGAGACAGCTACTCGTCCTCACATCTAGTGTGGAGGATAATTGCTGATAGATTTTGGGGTGAGCTTCTTCTCATGCCAGGCCACCCGAAGATCTTCTACTTATGATGTCTTTTCCAATTCTGGACATTATGGATATTCATTAGGCAGATCTCAGTTCTTAGACATGTTTTGGCTTAAAGTCCTGTACGATGACTTTCGAATTTTGAGGATTGTAATAGTTAGAACTTCCGCACTTACTACAGTATTTATGGCATGATTTACTTGTTCTTTTGTTGTTAAATGAGTAATAATTGTTTAGCTTGATTTATATAAAAACTGTATTGAATGGATTAGGTGGTATGTATGTTGGTTCGCCCATTAGGATTTACAAGGGTGCCGGTCATGGCGGGTTGGGTCGTGATAGTATACCTCAGTGTTTTAAAAGGTGGGGGCACGAGACGGGGAGCTTTAATTAGCATGGGGCGAGGTGTAAGCCTCGAGGCATGGGGCGTAAGCCCCATGGATCTTTAAGATTTTAATTTATAATGTAGTAAAATAGTATACTAACACATATTTATGAAAAAAATACATAAATAGTTTCAAAAAATTAAAAACATGATTAAAATAACTCATAGAAAACAAAACTTCTAGCATAATATTCCAAATATAAATAATGTAATGATATAAAAGCTATTATGAAATGCAATTAACTCTAACATTTTAACTTTCAAACAAAAAAGAATCTCAATTTCGTAAATATATTACTACCATACTATGCAATTTACCTCCCTAAAAGAAAATAATCAATAAACTTTATCAGTATTATAATTAAAACATTACTCCTTCTACGAAAAAAAATTACATCCAAATAACGAAATAATAAAATGAGATAATTTTGAGACATAGGAAAAAAGACATGAAGACTAGGAAAAAAGACATGAAGACCAATGATAATGATAAGTGAACATGAAAATCCGGCTATGTATTTTAAAAGAAATGTTAAGTGATATTCACCCTCACGGTGTTCTCAATTAGTAAATATACAAGACTATGGCTTGTTATTTGAGATACTTTCAATCTTCTTTTTTTCATAGATGAAAAAAACTATTAGAAATCATTCATTTATTAAAGAATTATGAGGGTCGATAATGTTAACGAAGGAATTTGACCTATAATTGTGTAAGAATTGTTAGGTGAGCCCCGAGTGTTGGTGTCACGCCCCAAATCTGGAGTGGCGTGACCGGCACTCGATGCCAACCTAGGCCCGAGCGAACCACTCTAAATCTGAAACTCTGAGACTAACCCCCAACTTAAACCAATAAGGCCTACCTGCACACAAACAATAACAACAAGCCAGCAAGGCCATAATCTGGATATATATATATACATATACTGACCATCTCGTCCAAACTGGGCACACACACCTAAAATATAAATACACAACTGAGCAAGCCGACGAGGCTGCCATGTATGCTGTACAACAAAATGAGAGCCGACAAGGCTACATAACATCCCCAACAACGTACAACTGTCCACAGACCTCTAGGAACACGAGCTGTAAAAAGGACGGGACATGGCCTCGTCATACCCTTACATGTCAAAATAGCATACCACAAAGGGACTGCAGCTCCAGACTAAGTGGAGCGCACCGACGCGCCGAGTGGAAGGCTCTACCGAGCGGGATCGTCCGTCGACTACCAACTCGCGGCACTAACGCAGTGCCCCCAGACAAAGGGATGTCAGTACGAATAATGTACTGAATATAAAACGCAAGATAACAACTGAAATGAAATAAGAAGCTATACTCTGGATATTTCAAGAAAGCATGCGGAGGTACTCGATTCGGATTGCCTTTCATCTAAGGCAAGATAACATAACTCTATAGATATAACTCCGTGACCCGAGGGTCAGGCATAGATAACTCCATGACTCATAGGCCAGGTATAATTAACTCCATGACCCGTAGGTCAGGTGTGCGCAACTCCGTGACCCGTCGGTCAGGCAACAACTCCATGACCCGTAGGCCAAGTAACAACTCCATGACCCGTAGGCTAAGCATTTTGTCTCACTGACCAAGTGGCCAGGCTAAATAAAATGTAAATATATGCATATCATGCATGTGCTGAAAAATACCGACTCTGTAACATGTCTCTTCTGTCTCTGTATGAACTCCAGGACATAGGAAGGGGATATGGACCCTCAGAAGGAATAACAGAACACTCAGAAGTCAGGCAACAATATGACAAGCTCTACTTAGAAAAATCTCGAGTCACAAGGTTCATTACGCTCTTACCATAAATGGAATCATGCCAAGAAAAGAAGGAGAAACCTTAACATACCTGGAAGCTTATTTCTCGACTTTCCAACTCACTTACCGTCTTGCAATTTACATAAGATCATTGTGGTCTCGTAATCTACATATAAAACCGGTCATACTATTGTTAGGCTTATCGTCATATGCTTGTCTTAAGCCTTCAAATTAAATCCCCTTAAAATCTGTCGAAATTCGAGCTAGCTAGCATTCTTACACTTGATTCTACTACTTTTTGGTGTTTGATCTTTGATTTCACCTTAGATTTGTCTTGGTATGCTTGGAAGAAGGTTCTAGGACTTTTGAGAGTGTGGAAGAAGTAGGAAATGAAAAATAAGGAGAAGGGTCGTGCATATATGGAAAATAAAATCTGGCCCGACCCGAAATCTAGGGCCTATCATACGGACCGTATAAATTAAAAGGTCAGTATAATTGGACCGTATATTTCCTCCAAAATCTCATCCTCCTCTGGGAGGGTTCGACGGACAGACATACGGGCCGTATAAATTATACGGTCCGTATAAAGGACCGTACAATCCACAATTTCCCGAAACTTGTCCTCGTCGACCCGTTTTGCCTCCAATTCTTATGGAACCTGTTGGCACTTGTTTAACACCTCATCAACTAGCTAAAGAGCATTATAACTCTTCCTCAAGAAATTACTAAATCAACATTAGCTCGGTACTTTGCAAACCCTTTTCCAAAACATGACTTAAGCCTGGCATTTATTCCCTTGCCTCAAACGTCTTTGGAATCTTAATTAGAACCGTTAAGTACTACTTCTTATTTGTAGGAACATCATATACTTCTTACCCTGAGTTAGTCTATCTACCATATGACGACATGAATTTTCCGAGGTGTAACACCCGAAATCACAATACCGACAACCAACACAACAACAACAACACTAACACCAACAGCATCATCATCAATACAAAAATATTCCATAAAACATCCCTCACGATGTTTATCAACATATAATAAAAATATACACTTCCTTTCTTCCCAATCAAGAAGCATAATCTCATCAACACACCAACAACATTAGATACCATCCATATACATGTAAATTAGCTCAACAACACAGCCACAACATGTTCAAAACAGTCCAAAACTCAACAACTACAACACAACACTTTATGACCTTTCCTCCATAACTATTTTCACTTTTAAGACTTGCTAAACCTTCAAATCAACTCAATATAAGAGATAGGATGAAGAACATACCTTATACTTGAAGAACTTTAGCCACACCAACTTTCTTCAAGACCAAACTCACTACAACATCAAGTAGAAGCAAGAACAATCACTTTTCATGGACTAGTTTGGTGTAATCTTGTTGGGTTCTTGATTTAAGGGGTTATAAGTTGTTAAGAGAAGTGTGGGGATGTGTCTGTAACGCCCAAGAAGTGTAAATGATGAAAAAGGTGAAATAATAGGGTATTTATACCCCTTAAGAGTCGGTTCCACCGACTTTCCAAGTGGGGCCCGCGGGGAGCCATTTGGTAGTTTGGAGGCTTATCTTAAAATGCCCATAACCCTACTCCGATGTCGTTTTGATGAGTGGTTTGTTGCGTTGGAAACTAGACTTCTTAAAATTCAATTTAGGCTTCTGTTTCACTTCAAATATCCTAATATACTAGGAGATATACCCCTCTAAAGTTGACCTAAAATTTCTGTCCAAAATTCTGCCAACTTTTTTCAAATTTTCGACAAACTTATTTTCTTCTATTTGCTTGGTCCCAGAATCTTCCAAAACTCTCCATACATGATATTTTTCATTAGTTATACTTGATAAGGGTCATGTCCTTTGGTTCCAAGGTTGTCCTTCCTGGTTACAATTTACGAAATCAAAATTCATCCTTTACTTCATTGTTACGTACTTCCCATGGCTTGTACCTTTCAAAACTTCACGGGATGTCTCCGATACTCCATTAATACGGTGAAGTACGTAGCATGCTCATGCTCTGAAAGTGAGAGGTGTAACATTCTTCCCCCCTTAGAAACATTCATCCTCGAATGTTGTAGCTTGCGAGCTTACGATGCTATCATTAATTTCTTGAAATGGTTGTCCTCCTTTAGTTCCTGATCTCCATGCTCTTATACTATGGGCTCATTAGTCTTCTTTCATATTCTCCCAATTCTTTGTCGAACTCATTCATTAGTTCCATATCCTCATGTTCTTATGTATTTACCCAGTGGTCAACTGGTATCTAGCTACCGTCCTGGGACCTGTTGTCATTAAAACGGTCTTAACTCATGATAGCTACGGCTCCCTGCCGATCTGTGAGCACTCTTCATTGTTGTACTCTTTTGCCTTGCTCCTTATTTCTCTACTAGTAAACAAATTCTCTTGTTCAGATATGGCACCTTTCCTTGCTTGCTTCTTTGGTGCTATTTTAGATTATCCTTTTTTGTACCAGCTGACCTTATATACATATCATATCGTCTCCTTTTAATTCCTTGGTTGGACTCACCTTAATTCCTTACAATATCATGATATTCATATTTGCCTCCAATTTTCTCTTCTCAATTTTAACATAATTACAAAATAAACTCATGAACATGGAACTAACATAAAATTCTACTTAATCATAATTTCCTTTCGATACGAGTATGCTTCCCTCCTTAAGTCCTTGGCTCTCTTATACCGGTGACTAATTGAGACTTAAACTAACCTCCATTATTCTTCGGCTCCTTATCGCCGTCCTTGTACCATTTTGTTAGCCATTTCATCATGGCCATTGTTTATATGGTTCTATGTCATATATTCTCACAATCGATATAACCGGCGACTTGGAATTTCATAACTTACGAGGTACATCCTAATTCTTAGGCAGGACTGCTGCCTTGCTATCCATGGACACACTATCTTCCTTTCCTTTGAAGATTATTGAACTTCCTATAAATATTCCTCTTTTAAAGCTTTCATCTCTTCTAGTGCCATAAGTTTTTTTCAGTAATCCCGATTGTCCTTTATACTTATCCCTAGTCACACGCGGCCTTTCTTACTCCTTCTGTTACCCCTTAGGGTACTTTACTGCATATCTAAATGTATTTAAAATTTCTTCAGCGCGAGTGATTCGAGTCATGGTCCAGGATACAACGTATCGTGTTGACGAAACTTATTCTCTTTGATTCGCTAGACCTTCATCATCTTGTCATGCCTCTTTTTCCATATTTGTCTCATAATATACTTGTATTTAGTCCATTCTCACTTTTCTTTAGCGCATTCTTGACATATCGGTTCATCTCAAAATTTGACTCCTTAAATCCAGTATATTTCCCTCTTTTGAGCTTGGGAATATTGTAGTTCATTTTAGAACTAAATTTGTCCCCCCCCCCCCCCCCCCTTAAAGGTTGTTCTCATATACCAGTAACCTTTGAGTGTTAACTGTCTTTGATAGTCATCTGGCCGACCTTAGCGATCCTTCAACTCCTCTATTCCTTATAATGCCAGAGTTCTTTTCATCACATGGTTTAACTTATTTTCCTTTTTGCTAGTTAAGTTCTTGTATCAAATCAAAATGCTTATGCATATCGGATACAATTCAGATGCCTTCTTTATTGTCTTTTCACTTCTACCCTCCATGTCTAGTAATCCTCTAGGCTAATGAATTAATGGGGACATCAGAATTCATTAGGCCCCTTATGGAGTGTCGGACTATACCATGCCCCTTTAGCCCTAGTCTTTCTCTACGTCTGTCTTCTTAATATCCTTGAAATTCTCCTTGCTCTAGGTTCCCAATTCTGATTTATGTCTATACTATACCATTAAAAGTTGATATTCCACACCATCCATTCCCACGATTCGTCCTTTCATTAGCTTAGCTCATTTTATCCCGTAATTCTTCTTAACTACTTGTTTGCATCCTAGATATGCATCATAGTCTTTCTAGTGTTCTATCGACTCTTGTTCTTAACATGAAATCCGCACAAAGTACACCCTTTCCTTTCTTTTTTAGTCGATTCTTCGTCTTCCCTTATGATAGTACAACTTGTACACATATGTGTGTGTATATATATATATATATATATATATATATCCTTCTTCTTTAGTCGAGTCTTCGTCTTCCCTTATGATACTATAACTTGTACACATATGTGTGTGTGTATATATATATATATATATATATATATATATATATATATATATATATATATCTCAAATTTTCTCGGTTTTCTTCATGATCGCATCTTTGCATCTTTAACACAACCATTGCCTTCAAATTTCAATTTGTTTCCCTTTGGACAAGCCTACTGACTTATTAACCTTCTGCTTGTAATTGGCAGCCACTAATTTCCTTTAACCATTTCGTTGACACCTACTCCTTCCTTTAGTGCTCATAGTCCCTTTTGTTTTCTTTTACTCATAAAACGCCTGTTTCCATTAGTCATCCTTTACTCTTAGCTTAGGAGATTTTGGAATGTTTCGTTAAGGGTGCGAATCCCTTTTTATGCTGAAAATTTCTTCTTGAGGTACTTTCTTCCCTTAAATAGGCGTACCAATCATGGGTTCACATCCATCCTCCTGGTTAAATCTCAGGAGTTTAAAGTTTCCTCGTCGCTCTCATAAGACCTGTTTATTTCTTCTCAAGGATGCACCTTTATCCATTATTTATAACTTTCTTGGTTCTGGTTATGAAGACGTATAGGCTGGTTCCGGGGTCCTCACGTTCATCCTTTGTCACGTACAACATTACTCTATCTCCCTGATTTATTTAAATTTGATCCTATCGTCTGCTTTCCTGCTTTCGTCCTAACCTTTTCCTAAAATATATATTACCTGACCCTTAATGGGTATACATTTTCCTTGTCCAAGTTTCTCTCCCCTTCATGATATCATAACCTTCTTTTTCCTAATGCTCGCGCTTATATATTTGGTCGTGTTACCGCTATCTGACTTTAATTCCCGAGAAAACCCAATCCTAATTCTCTTTGTAGCGCTTGCTACCTTAATTTTGACATACAGCACAATCAATACTTTTAACATGTCATAAAATCAATCATAGGGCTATACATAATACTCGATGTAGCCACTCGTGACTTATCTTTTCATCACTTTTCAACACCTTTTCTTGCGAGATATCCCGTTGCCATTTGATTTTTTCATGAATCCATGGCTTATTACGCCTCCCCTCTTTTGCCCAACTAGCCAGACTCATACCTTGCGATCAGTTCGAAATTCTAATTGTAAAACTCATATGCTCCTAATTTCCCTCGGGCTATTCTAGTTTCTCATATTCTTTTTTTCGTATGTCTAAATCTGTAGGTCTTCCTAGCATATCTTTCTACGTCCTAACTGTAAATCCTAGCGGTATAACTTTACTTAAAAATCTTTACTCGTACTTGTACCCTGTCTCTTTGTCTAAGATAATCAACCTCGCATCCTTTATTTTCCTGTAGCAACCGAATCCATCCTTGTGATATCTTATCTTCACTTGTACACCTACTCTCTTCTTTCCTTACACATAAACCGACATCGCACCTAATTTCTCTATCATCAAATAACCTTCACTACACCCGTCTGAAAAAAATATGAGGTGAAGCCTTCTTATAAGGATTGGCTAGAAATACACCACATATTCCTAAGGTTGATACAATCTCTACTTCCTTCGTCGGCCAAGCAACATCACATTTAGAAGTTGTATAAGCAATCCAGAAGACAATCATAATTGCAATCCAACTTACCTAACCATTTCTCATTCTTGAGTTCAAGGTCATCATTAATACCCGAAGTAACTTGGCCATGATGATTCTCAGAATAGTACCAACTATCAAATACTCAGAATCCCCTTGAAGTCGAATGACTGGTAACTTCTAAATCCTAATGTAAACCCACATCATATAGGAAAGTCTGATAAACGAGTTTGTGTGCCTGTAATCAACCCGTCCTGATCTTATGTATATGTATAAACTTCTAGAGTAAAACTTTTCCCTACTTGTTAACTTCCTTTCCCATGTCAATATCTTTTCGTTATCTCTTACTCACCAATCTATAAATCGTAGTACTGTATTTGAATTCTTAGTGTCAACTTACCCTATATCTTCAATAAATCTCAATTCACCAAAATCTCAAATCCAACTCATTCCAGTTCCTTTAATTACTAATCATTTTTCCCTCTAGGGTTCTTCCCTTAAATTAAATTCAAATCATTCTAAAACTCCTCTTTGAAAGCATATTATAATTGTTCATTCAATCATGACTTACCAAACATCCGATTGCCACATTTCCCTCTCATTCTTTCTCTATAGCATAGACATTCGAACCATTTAATTTGTAAAAAAATTGGCAGAGTTTCCTCTATACTTCTTACTGTCTCAGTCCTGTACACAGCCCAGAAAACACATCCGATGCCTCACGGAGCGATCACAATTACCCGCAATATCTAGGTCAAGTTCTTATATCAAAGTCTATCAATATCAGTAAGGCAGGAAACATACCTTTCAGAGTATCAACTTCAATTCTCATCAATTGCCTCATAGCGGCATAATCAACTGTTTATCCACAATCAAAACATTTAGGGTTAGAATCAGGGACATCACATCCTATAATTTAGCTCTATGGCACAATCTAAGATGAGAAAGAAAGTCCAATCATTCCTAAATGCCCTGCAGCCTCTTGTTTATAAGTGTGGCGTGCCTCATACCCATAAACAAGACTCTACTAGACACGGTCTGTAGACAACCCTAGGACAGAACTGCTCTGATACCAAGTTTGTCACGCCCCAAATCTGGAGTGGCGTGACCGGCACTCAATGCCAACCTAGGCCCGAGCGAACCACTCTAAATCTGAAACTCTGGGAGTAACCCCCAACTTAAACCAATAAGGCCTACCTGCACACAAACAATACCAACAAGCCGGCGAGGCTATAATCTGGATATATATATATATATATATATATATATATATATATATATATATATATATATATATATATATATATACACTGACCATATCGTCCGAACTGGGCACACACACCCAAAATATAAATACACAACTGAGTAAGCCAACGAGGCTCCCATGTATGTTGTACAACAAAATAAGAGCCGACAAGGCTACACAACATCCCCAACAACGTACAACTGTCCACAGACCTCTAGGAAACACGAGCTGTAGAAAGGACGGGACATAGCCCCATCATACCCATACATTTCAAAATAGCATGCCACAAAGGGACTGCAGCTCGAGACTAAGTGGAGCGCACTGACCGCGGCCGAGTAGAAGGCCTATTGAGCTGGATCGTCTGCTCAACTACCTGAACCTGCGGGCATGAACGCAGCGCCCCCAGATAAAGGGACGTCAGTACGAATAATGTACTGAATATGTAAGGCAAGAAAACTACTGAAATGAAATAATAAGCTATACTCTGGATATTTCAAGAAAGCATCTGGAGGTACTCTACCTGGATTGCCTTTCATTTGAGATAAGATAACATAACTCTATAGATATAACTCCGTGACCCGAGGGTCAGGCATAAATAACTCCATGACTCATAGGCCAGGTATAATTAACTTCATGACCCGTAGGTCAGGTGTGCGCAACTTCGTGACCCATCGGCCAGGCAACAACTCCATGACCCGTAGGCCAGGCAATAACTCCATGACCCGTAGGCCAAGCATTCTGTCTCACTGACCACGTGGCTAGGCTAAATAAAATTTAAATATATGTATATCATGCATGTGCTGAAAAATACCGACTCTGTAACATGTCTCTTCTGTTTCTCTATGAACTCCAGGACATAGGAAGGGGATATGGCCCCTCAGAAGGAACAACAGAACACTCAGAAGTCAGGCAACAATATGACAAGCTCTACTTAGACAAATCGCTAGTCACAAGGTTCATTACACTCTTACCATATATGGAATCATGCCAAGAAAAGAAGAAACAACCTTAACATACCTGGAGCTTATTTCTTGACTTTCCAACTCACTTCCCGTCTTGCAATCTACATAAGATAAATCGTGGTCTCATAATCTACATATAAAACCACTCATACTATTGTTAGTCTTATCGTCATATGCTTGTCTTAAGCCTTACATTAAATCCCCTTAAAATCTGTCAAAATTCGGGCAGCATCTCCCCTGGTTATAGTCGTAGCCCGAAATCACAATACCAACAACCAACATAACAACAACAACACTAACACCAACAGCATCATCATCAATACGTAAAATATTCCATAAAACATCCCACACGATATTTATCAACATATAATAACAATATACACTTTCTTTCTTCCCAATTAAGGAGCATAATCTCATCAACACACCAACAACATTAGATACCATCCATATACATGAAAATTAGCTTAACAACATAGCTACAACATGTTCAAAACAAAATCCATAAACTCAACAACTACAACACAACTTTTATGACCTTTCCCATAACTATTTTCACTTTTAAGACTTGCTAAACCTTCAAATCAACTCAACATAAGAGATAGGATGAAGAACATACCTTATACTTGAAGAACTTTAGCCACACCAACTTTATTCAAGACCAAACTCACCACAACATCAAGTAGAAGCAAGAACAATCAATTTTCATGGACTAGTTTTGTGTAATCTTGTTGGGTTCTTGATTTAAGGGGTTATAAGTTGTTAAGAGAAGTGTGGGGATGTGTCTATAACTCCCAGGAAGTGTAAATGATGAAAAAAGTAAAATAATAGGGTATTCATACCCCTTAAGAGTCGGTTCCACCGACTTTCCAAGTGGGGCCCGCGGGGAGCCATTTTGCAGCTTGGAGGCTTATCTTAAAATGTCCATAACTCCCTACTCCGATATCGTTTTGACGAGTGGTTTATTGCGTTGGAAACTAGACTTCTTGAAATTCAATTTAGGCTTTTTGTTTCACTTCAAAACTCTTAATATACTAGGAGATATACCCCTCTCAAGTTGACCTAAAATTTCTGTCCAAAATTCTGCCAACTTTTTTTAAATTTTCGACAAACTTATTCTCTTCAATTTGCTTGGTCCCGGAATCTTCCAAAACTCTCTATACATGATATTTTTCATTAGTTATATTTGATAAGGGTCATGTCCTTTGGTTACAAGGTTGTCTTTCCCGGTTACGACTTACGAGATCATAATTCATCCTTTACTTCATTGTTACGTACTTTCCATGGCTTGTACCTTTTAAAACTTCATGGGAATTCTCCAATACTCCATTAATACGGTGAAGTATGTGGCATGCTCATGCTCTGAAAGTGAGAGGTATAACAGTTGGGCATTAGGCGTGTTTAAGGCATACAGTCGGGCGCTTAGGGAGTAAACCTCACATAACTAAGCCCCACACGTAAGCTCCAGGGCATTTTACCAGTGCCCTGCCCTGGGGAAAGTCCCAAAATAGCCTTTTAAAACACTGGTATACCTATGGTAAAGGTAATTTGAAATGACATATCTTTCTGTTTTGTTTCAATTGTGCTCTTTTTTCTCCTTCAAAACTGCTATGATGGGAAATATACATAGGTATATCGGGTATATAATCCCTCTATATACCTTATTATATATTGGGTTGTATGCCCATAGTATATCATGCTTTCAATTTAAGAATAAACTGCCACTTGCAGAAATTGGGCCTGCAGTTTGCATTTTTACCCTGAGTACCATTCTTGAGCCTAAACTGTTTTATTTCTTTACGTAATGTGAATATGAGCCTCTACTTCACATAATTAAAATGGTTTTCATATGTTTCTCTTGATCTAAGTCTTGTTTCTTTGTGAATTACTATCCTTGAGCTTGCATTTACGGGATACACTCTAATATGCTGAATATACGAACGATACTTGCCTTTGTGAATATGATTGTGTATAAGTGATTTATTTTCTCTTTTATATAGTTGCTAAGTCTAGATGCTCTCTAACCGCATTTTTCCCTCCCCTCTTTGCATGGAACCATCATCGGGGCCCACTTGGGCTGAATGACCGTAAACCTCTATTAGGCCGGAGGCCCAACTTCTCTTTTTGATCTAGTCCGGATGAAAGAAATAATTGAAGGCCCATCCATGAGTGAAAATGGCAACTGGTGGGCTTCGGTAGGCCCATAAACCTAACTCCTCCCTTTATTTTCATTTATATATATGTGATTGTATGTGTGTGTATAGAGAATGCTTGTGTAAATATTGAAACCCGAATGTTTAGGACTTAGACATCGTGTAAAATGACAAATGATGCCTGAAACATGACAAATGATTTTCTTTAACTTGTTGATCCTTTTTCTTAAACATAACTGGAAATGATAAGAGATTATATGCCTATATACGATTTTGAGGAAAATGGGCTGCTAATTTCAAAAGCCAAAAAGGGCTATTTTGGATTGGTTTAAGATAAAAAAGATTTTCACTCATTTAAAAAAAACGAAGCAAATATTATGAAAGGATGGATGTCAAAACCATGAAAAAGCTTTAGGGTTTTAAAATATTTTTTTAAGTCAAATAAACAAAAGGAAATTCACCAAAACTTTACTTTGACAGAAGGGTTTTAGAAGTAGGATATGGTTGGCCTTAAAAATAGTAAAAGTGGATAGTTATACTCATATCCAAAAGAAACCTTTTGCTATACTCGTGTAAACCTATGGCTTTAAGACTTTACACATTTTTAGAGAAAGACTCAACCTTTTTGTCTTCAAATAAAGGAACCTTTGCCAAAAAAAAATTATGATATGCCATGACAGTTTTACAAGAAAGAAAACCATTTTAGTGAGTAATTATAATTAATCATACATTGAAGCTCTTAGGTCAACCGTATTCTATGAATCCTTAATATGAGGGCGCTTAAAACTTTTCCTAGGGAATCACCAGAACATTTACCTTGAACACTGGTTTTAAATGATTTTTCTCTTGTTTGAATAAACCCTTTACCTTGGTTTTCCTGGTCTCCCTTATAAATTAGGTGGCGGGCTCTAAAAAATACAAAAATCCAAATAGAGTCCACAACCTCGAAGTAGCTTTTATGCCTCGCGTAAAAGTTAACCATAACACTCATCACATTGAAGCTAAGGATGGCAAATCATACCAGATGCGACCATTGATATATGATACGAGATTCAAGATCGATAAGGAAACAACACAAGCAATGGCATGGATCTCCTTGCCAAACTTGTTGCCAACATACTTTGTCAAGGAATGTATATTCACTCTTGCTTCAGCCATAGGTAAACTTTTACAACTCGACATGGCTACAATTATTAAGACTAGACCTAGTTGTGGTAGGGTGAAAGTTCAAGTGGATTTGAATGCCAATTTTTCTAAGTTTGTTAGAATAAATATAGGAGATGAGAAAATTGGTTCAATTAGAACTGTTGATGTCACAATTCATTATGATGTGTTGCCAAAGTACTGTAAAGAGTGTAAATTGTAATAGCATAGTGAAGAGGATTGTAGGGTACTACATCCTGAATTTAAAGTGGACAAGAATGTCAAGTACGTAGAAAGTGACGTTGGGAAAGCAGCAGATCAACAACAGCAACAACTAAAAGAAGGAAAGGCTAAAGTTCAGCATCAGTAGATAGGCTATAGGCATAGAAATTTTCATACAAAGAGATATGAGGAAAATGCAGTTCAATGGAATATAAAAAAGAATCTTGATACGGCTATAAATAGAAATTCTAACAGTGATTCAATAGCATGCATCAGTGTTCAAACTCATAATAAGTTTGATGCTTTAATAAGTGCTGATGAAAATGGATCGGATGGTGATAGTAGTAAAAAAGATCAAGCTGAAGCTGACAAAGTTACAATTGAGAAAATCAACAATGACAAGGAAGTGACAGTGCAAATAGAAGTGACAAAGGGTAATAATAGTGGTGAAGCTAATCCTAGTACTGTAGTGTTCTTTGAGAGTTAGTAATGATACAGACAAAGAAACAATGAATGTGATTAATATTGACAATGAGCAGAACATGGGGTAGAAAAAGAATGCACAGCAAAACATGTCATTTGAAACAAAAAAGGGTAACAATTTGGAAACAAGCAGTAGCAACACTACAAGAAATTACAATAAATGGCAACAAAAATACTATTGTTGGCAAAATTTAGTATTTTGCAATAACTTAGTTTTACTGTTGGCACATATGATGAAACTTTTAAAAATGAACTTTTCTTTTGTTGCCAAACAATTTAATTTTATTACCATATATTGACTATTGTTGCAAAAAGTACTTTTGGCAACCAAAAAAGTTGTTGCACGTCACTGTAATAACAATCGATGGGAAAAGTTTATGCAACAACAAAAAATATTGTTGCCAAAAGTACTTTTTGCAACAATAATTAATATTATGGCAACAAAAAGTTTTTTTGTTAGAAAATGTCTTTTTTCTTGTAATGCAAATTGGAGCAGATCATTAAGGTGAATAATGACTCAATGCAGCCTATGTCAGGAAATGAGGACCATGATAATACTAACTCTTGGGTGGAAAATGCATTTAGAGATGGGCAGAAGACATAGAGTTCTCTAAGTAAATGGAGTGACATTGTAGAGGAAGAAGAAGAGGCAGACAAGGAAAAATAAAAGCAAGAGGAGGACAATATTGACAAAGATGATAATAAGATCAATCATTATGATCTTAATAGCCTGCTTGGGGAAGAAGAGGAGCCAAGGCCAAGTAATGAAGCTGATCTGGTGGATATAAATATAGTATAATCTGGTGAACTTTCCAATAATATAGAGAGTGCAGAATTTTTATGGAAGGTGGGGGGGATGATAAACAACTACAGTTTATCATACCAATGCAACAGTTAGAGCAAGTAGAGGGGATAAGGGATACACAATAAGATGACTCTCTTGACAAGAATATTGACCAGGTGGTAACTGAAAATGACTTATCTCCAAGCAGTTGACCAAGTTGCAGCAAAGTAAGGTGAAGAAGAGGGCACATAGAACTAGAAGCATACCCCCAATGGGTGTAGCAACAAGGGGTATCAAGGCTAATAATCAAGGGTTATAATGATAGATAAAGCTTTATTTTGGAACATCAGGTCAGTTATCACTCAACAATCATTTGGGGGGTTAACTGAACTGAGAAGAAGACATCAGCACTCAAACATTGTTGTAATCGAACATTTTCAAAATGCTACAACTTTAGAGTCATACAGAATACAGCTAGGATTACAACATGTTGTGGTCAATTCTTCAGGTAAAATATGGATTATTTGGAATGACGATTGGCATAGTACAGTGGTAGAAAACACATATCAGCAGATAACTCTCAAGATGAAGCATGCATTTGTAAGCAAGAGCTTTTTGTTACTGCTGTATAAAATGTGATGCTAATGAGAGAGTATCTCGGCGGGATTCTTTACAACAAGTAGCAGATCTAAATACTATTTCTTGGATAATAGGAGCGAATTTTAATGTGATATTATCTGATGAAGAAAAACTTGGTGGATTTCCTGTGACTACTAATGAAACAGTGGACTTCTCTATATGCATCAGTACATGTGGTTTAATTGACATGGGCTTTACTGGCAGCAAATACGCTTGGCGAAATGATATAACTGAAGCAAATTATATTTCTAAAAGGCTGGATAGGGTGTTGTGCAATCAAGATTTCCTAGATCTACATCCATCCAGTGAAGTCACTTATCAGATTAGACACGGTTCTAATCATGCTCCTTTACATGTGGAGTGTAGTAATAATGAACAACCAGCAATCAGATCTTTCAAATTTCTAAATGTTTGGATTTCTCATCAATCATTCAGAGGGGTTGTGGAGTAGAATTGGACAGCTGATTCTGCTGGTAATCCATTTTTTGTTTACAAGCATAAAATAAAAAGGCGAAGAAGGAATTAAGTTAGTGGATCAAAGAGACTTATGTTAACATAGTTCAACAAATTGCTACCATTGAGGATAGTATCAAAGTAAAGGAGTTGCAGTTTGAAATAAATCCTTTTGAGGATAATAGAGCACAATTGTTCAAAGCACAAGCTGAGCTTACTAGGTTCTTGCATCTGGAGGAGAAATATTGGAAGCAAAAGTCAGGGATGAGATGGTTCAAAGATGGTGAAAGAAATACAAAGTTCTTTCATTCATATGTGAAACGGAGGAGAAGAAAGCTAACACTGCACAAAATTCAGGATTTATAAGGAATTTGGCTAGAAATCAAGGAGAAGGTTGGAAATGAAGCTGTCAGATTCTTTCTGGATCAATTCCATGAAGACAATATTCCAACAAACTTAAAAGTTCTGGACAAGATTCCAAGATTCTTGATGAGCAGAATGGGAACTTAGAAACATTGCCCACTGAAGAGGAGGCAAAACAAGTTATTTTTGCTATGAATGGTGAAACCTGTAGTGGACCAAATGGATTCCTTTGGTTTGTTATATCAGACATGTTGGGACATAGTAGGAGAGGATATCACTCAGATGGTTAAAGATTTCTTTTGTGGTAGTGAAATCCCTCAGTTCATTACTCATACCAATCTACTTTTACTTCCCAAGAAGGATATGGTTAAAACCTTTTCTGACATGAGGCCAATTAACTTAAGTAATTTTGCTAATAAAATTCTATTTATGGTGTTGCATTAAAGATTGATAGGTATTTTGCCTACTTTGATCTCCCCTAATCTGACAAGCTTTGTAAAAGATGGAAGCACTGTGGAAAATGTGTTATTAGCACAGGAGATTATTAGAGATACCAAGATAAGAGGTAAGCACATAAATGTGATGATAAAGTTAGATATGGATAAAGCATATGATAGACTGTCATGACTGTTTCTAACTAAGGTTTTGAGGAAGTTTGGATTTAGTGAGGTGCTTATAGATATGGTTTGAAGATTACTGTCCAATAATTGGTACTTTGTATTAATTAATGAACAAAGTCATGGTTTATTTAAGTCCTCAAGAGGTGTTAAACAAGGTGATCCATTTTCACCAGTCTTGTTTATAATAGCTACTTAAGTGCTTGCAAGAAGTTTGAACAAACTGCATGACGATCCAATTTAAAGGGATATGGTTTACCAAAATAGAGTTCTCAGATAAATCATCTCTCATATGCAGAGGACACCATTCTTTTATGTTCAAGGAGAGACTAAATCTATGAAGAAGGTGCTGAGAATTCTAAAGAAGTATGAGAAGTCCTTTGGGCAGATGATCCATAGTAAGAAAAGTAGTTTCTACCGTCATAAAAAGATTGATACAACATTTGTGCATAGAATCCAACATATTTTGGGCATGAGAAAAGGAAACTTTCCTTTCACATACTTAGGATGTCCTGTGTTTAGTGGAAGAAAGAAAACAATTTACTATGAGGAGCTTGTGAAAAAAATACTGATGAGAATTCACTCTTGCCATAATAGGTTACTATATTTTGGAGGGAGGTTCATACTGATTGCACATGTGCTGCAGATAATGCCAATGTATTTGTTATCAGCTATGAATCCACCAAAAAGGGTGATCACCAAAATCCATCAATTAGTTGCTAAATCTTTTGGATCAATACAATAAGGGTAAAGGGAAAACATGGGGTACAATGTGCTTACCAAAAGATGAAGAAGGGTTGGGATTCAGATCCCTACATGATATATCTAAGGCACTGTTTGTCAAACTCTGGTGGAAAGTCACGACATCCATGAGTTTATGGAGTCAATAAATGATAAATGAATATTACAAAAAGCTTCGTCCAGTAATTGCTATAAGGAGAGGAGGTTGACATGCTTGAAGATAAATGATATCAAGTAGAAAGGAAATTGAACATTGGATCTAGTGGAAACCAAGACAAGGCAACTCTAGTTTTTGGTTTGAAAACTAGACAAATCTTGATGCTTTCTATTTCACTATTCCTGAGGAAATGGGAGAGAAAAAGATTGAGATTACTACATTTGTGAAGGATGGGAGATGGGATATGGATCTCCTACAGGATAGATTACCAGATGATATTGTCCATTATATTGTAGAAAATGTTAAACCTCCTGTTCTTACAGAATGTAATGACGCAACCTTTTGGTCTTTGGAGAATGTTGGATCAGTTACTGTAAAAAGTGCTTGGGAGTTTTTGAGAGCTAAACAAGATAAGGTGCAGCAATATAATTACATGTAGGAGAAAGGTGTGACAATAAAAATTAGTATCTTTATGTGGAGTTGTGCCAAAAATAGTAACAAATGATAATCTCAAGAGGATGCATATCATTATTGCATCAAAATGCTGGTGTTGCTAAGTTGGACAACAGGAAACCATGACACATTTGTTTCTAACATCTCCTATAGCTGCAAATTTATGGATACATTTTTCTACTTGTGCATGTATCAATATTGATGGACTACAATTGAAGCATGCCATTACAAAATGGTGGACTAGTGTAACAAGTGCTAAGCTGCAGTCAGTTTTCAAAGCTCTTCCTTCCTTTATAGTGTGGGAACTATGGAAAAGGAGGAACTCCATAAAGAATGGGAAAATGTTACTTATGCTAGATTGCTATATCAGGTTCAGTACTTGGTATATCATTTTATCAGAGTTAGATATCCTAGGATCAACAGTCCTACAATCTGGTCTGAGATGATCAACATTTTGAGCATGTAAAATCCTAAGATATTCTATGCTAATGTGTATTTTACCACCTACAGGGAGATTAAAATGAAACACATATGGTGCAAGTAAAAGTAATCCAGACAGAAGTCTTTACAGTTTTTTTTTTAGAGATGATAGAGGTTATTTGATTTATTCTCAAGCTCAGCAGATTCATGACACAACAAATGTTGAGGCAAAAGCAACAACTATTCAAGAGGCTTTGAGATTTTGTAAAACAAGACAGATACATCAATTGATTGTGGAAACTAATTCATTAGGACTACTACAGATGATACAAAGACAATGGAAGCTATGAACTCCATGGGATAGCCGGTTTGGGTCCTGAGGCGTTCGGGTGTGATTTGGGTCATTGGTTGAAAAGTTAGGATTTTGACGTTTTACTGTTGACTTTAGTCAACCCTGGGTCAAGATGACTTCTTTTGTGAACTCCAAGTGAGTAAGCGAGTTTATAGCGTGTTTTATGATGGAAATGCATGTTTGGTTTGTGTCTGGGGGGTTCCAGTTGTTGATTTCCTTCTTCGCATTTGTGAAGGAGGGACCGCGTTCGCATGAATTGACCAGGGTTGTCAACGCGAACGCGAGCCCTCAGTCCCGTTCGCGAAGGGGGAATAAAGGTTGGGCCAGATTACGCCTTAGCATCGCGATCGCGATGCAATCGTCGCATTCGCGATGGTTGGGCCAGGTCCGGGCCTCGTTCGCGGCCTTTGTCTCATGTTTCTTAAGAAAGAAAGGGCTGAAACAGTTATTTATTTCCCAACTTCGAAACAAAAGCCCATTTTCACATAACTCAAGATCTAGAGCTCAGTTTTGGGAGAAAACAAATGCCAAGTTCAAGGGTCATCGTTGGGGTAAAATTCTAACCTTGATTTCATCATTTCCCATTAATTCCTTTCATTATTTAACAATTAAATCATGCTTTTGGGTTGGAAGTTTGGGGTTTTAGCCCTAACTTAAGATTAGAGTTTTTCTAGAAATCGGAGAAACCATAGTTAGGTTTAGGTGATTTGCTGGATTTAGCTTATTTAGTGTAACGACCTGTTTGGTCGTTTTGGCATTTTGCAGTCTTTTCCCCAAATTACCCTTTCCGTAGCTTGGAAATGATATTCTTGACTTGCGGGGATAGATGGTACGGTTATATAATTGATGGGTAAAATTTAGAATTTGTCTATTTAATATGTGTGAATAATTTATTCATATGGATTTTATTTGCACTTATATAAGGTATAAGTAGGTAAATAAAGTATTTAACAAAATGACTATATTTTAAAGTATTCAAATGGTTAAGTAAATAAGCAAATTGTGGGAACTATTGTGATGAGTTAATGGGCCAAGACCACTATTCATCCAATACCCTATGTTATATAGTCCATGTGTAAGAATAAATTAAAATGGCAGGGTTTGACTTTTGGGGGTCATAGCAAAATTTATAATCAAGAGAGAGCGCCTTGAAACAAAGTCTTTGGCGTCGGACATCAAAATCCACGGAGAGAGGGTCAATCACTGCTTCAGGTAAGAAGTTTGGTAAAGCATCTAATTTTGGATTTAGATTTGGTGCTTTGAGAGGTTCCTTTTGGCTTTGAGTATTATAATATCTTGTTTGGTGGGGAAATAAGTTAACTTCTACGTGCATTACAATGATCTGTTGGTGCTTGTTTCTTTTAGAATAAGGAAACAATAATTTTTGGATAATCATTAATTAATGATGGTAAAATGGTTAATAGTGGGATGCATTTAAACCAAGAAAATTGGCAGCCATGACTATCAATTTTTAAATGGATCTGTGGCATACGTGAAAAGCAATTGTTGTAATGTCAAGTTCTATTGTTGGGTACTTTCGGGAATAATCGATGGAAATAACGAACTCCAAAAATTAATTTGTGATGTTTTCTCTCTGAGATATATTTGTACTCTTAAATTCGTGGTAGTTGAGATATGCAAAATGGGATTGTAATCCTAAGTTATGATTTTAGGGGCAATTAAAGGTTTCGAACCCTAGTCTTAAGAAATGAGAATTACTGATTTGAGAGTCCATTTATGGATGAAGTTGACTAATTTTTGGATTTATGACCCTTAGGTTATGGGTGAAATGATTTTTCAATAAAATTTTAGTTTTACCCTTATAGGCGCCAGGTCACTTCTTAAGGTTATTTTTTAGTTTCCAATATAAGTATAGCAATATGGGTGTTCTTTGATTCGTATTCTAAAATAGATTGCATATTATATAGACTTCGATCATTCAGAGGCTCAACGCAAAGGAAAGACATTGGTTTGATCGTTTTTGGCACCCGCTCGGCATTGAGGTAGGTTACGGCTTACTTTATGTCTAGACTCCGGTTAGCGAAACGTATTAGATAGTAGTGATTGACGGGGAAAGCATGATATCTTCAGGCATGGTGTGGAGGTGAATTCCATCTAGGTTGGTATTGTCGGTACATTATGTGGGCTTGTCGCCATTATTGTGATCTTTGTTATGTGGGCTTGTCGCCATTATTGCGATATTGTTATGTGGGCTTCTCACCATGGTTGTGATTTCATGTACTTGATATAATTGCCTCTCCCTCTCTCTTGTTATCTCACTTGTCATATGGAAGAGGAAGGTTATTACTGAGAAATTGAATATTGAATTGCATTTCATAGTATGAATCTGTGGAACCTATGATTGTGGTAATTATTGAGGTTGATTTTATGCGAGGCATGCATCATATATTCTATGTGTTATTTGATGTGATTATCACCTAGTTGTATCTCTGTCACATACTAGCTCACTCATCTCATGAAAGGGAAGGGTAATATTGATGATTGAACCATGGACAATATTATGACTTGTACTTGTTGATTGCATTTTGGTGATATAGTTGAGACTGATATCATACATGACACGCTCCATATTACTCTTATGTTGTCCTAATGGTGAGGTGAGTGATTACGAGGCTCTGAGGTCTTTGCCGGAGATTGAAAGTGATTGAGAGACTCCGAGGTCTTTGCCGGAGATTAAGAGTGACAGAGAGACTCCGAGGTCTTTACCGGAGAATGAGTGTGATTTATAGCCTTTGAGGTTTCTGTCGAAGAGCACGAGTGGTACATAGACTTCACGGGTCCCCTATGGGTCATGACTAGGAGGCATTGCCATAGCATATGTGTACGAGAGTGGAGCGTGAGAGGTGACTACTGCATCGCATAGCATTTGCATTGCATTGCACTCCATTTGAATTGCTATTCATGCCACTGCATGGCACATTCTCTGATTGATTCTTGATTGGTGAATTATTGAGTTGTTGTTGTTTGTAAGGTATTTATTTTAGAGGCTTGATGGACTAGAGGTTTAGAGATTTCCACCTAAGCTTATAACCTGAGATATTGAAAGCCCTTGTGACTATCGTTACTGCAAGACTTCCATATTTGCTAGATTTGTGTCTATGTTTGATTATTTATCTGCTTACTTGTTAGTTGCTTCTTGTTTATATGCATGAACTAACCATTGTCGACCTATGATACCTACAAGCCTTGTGTTGTGCTCATACTACTCTTGCTATACTCCTTGTGGAGTGTAGAGTTGTTTTCAGGTGATGTTTGGAGTCTCGCGACCGGTTCAAGGCACTCGTCAGAGGCATTTGGGTGAGCTATTTGAGATCTTGCAACCCAGAGTCTCTTCTTAGATTTCTGTTGTTACTTATCCTTAAACAGAAGTCATATCAAGTTTGAGTCTATTATTTACTTCAAATTGTAAACTTCTTAGAAGCTCTTGTACGAGTCTAGAGCAGGTTTTGGGAATTTCTTATAATAAAGGTATTGTTTCCGCATTGGGTTTAATATTTAAACTGTTGGAGTGTGTTTACATATTATTATTCCGCATGTTGTATCAAATTAAGGTAGTTAGGGCAAGGGTTCGCCCACCAGGGGAGGTTAGTGTGGGTGCCCGCATGATCCGTGATTTGGGTCGTGATACCATAGCTAAGTCGAATTTAAGTTCAATTTCCTGTTTTACCCTTGGGGTTCGAGTGTGGATATTTTGGGTCCATTTTGGGTTTTTGACTAAAGCATGGCAATATGAGTATTCTTAGATTTGTGTGACATTGTAGAATACTAATTTGATAATGTTGAACTCGATTTCACGGTATAATTACCATTTTGATCTTCGGGGTTTGGAGATGGGGTTTTGGGTTGACGTTTTGACCCGGATCTCTTTTATGGCTTTATAGATACCTTTGGACACGTGTGCCAACTTAGAATTCATGTTTGTTAGATTTTGCTCGTTCTGAGGCACTTAGGAAGGGGAAGTCTCAATTTTGGTTGTTCGTGGCACCCGCTCAGCATCGAGATAAGTTAGGTTTACTAATTTAGACTCCGATTGGACTGCGTAGTCTATAAATTCTGAAGGGGTATTGGGCATGATGGGGTCCCACCGTAGGGATTGCAATTAGCACTTAGGGGGTACGGGTGTATATTATTGGGTAGTTAGAATGACTGGGAAAGCATGTTGAGTCTTCGGGCATGGTTGTGGTGATAAATCCACTTAGGTTGGTATATTGTTATTTCTGTGGGCTATGATTGCCATTATTCGACTTATATGTGCTTGATTGAATTGATTACCCCATCGCTCCGTATCTCATGTAATTATTAAAGGAAATGATTTTGGTTTATGAGTTGGCATATGAAACTAGCTTGATGATTCATATTCATTCACGAAACTCATGATGTTGTTGACATAGAATATTACGCATGTTGCACTCATTTCCCATCTATATGATCATTTGAATAAGCTATGTTGACTAAAGGATGCGATATGGTATAAGGACCGGAAAAGGTAAGGATATTGTTCTCACCGTCCAGCAGTGTAGCGGGGAAGTACAGTGGGTGTCTCACAGTTTAGTTAGTAAAGTCGGGTGGTACAGTGAGTGGTCACGGTCGGGAAGGAAAAGGACTTGGGGCAGTGCAGTGACAGGTATATGGACCTCGCGAGCCCCCCCATGAGTCATGACTATAAGACATGACCTATAGCATGTGTGTACTGGGTGTTTCTTCGCCAATGCATTGCATTTAATTTTATTCTCATCATTCATGTACTTCTTCACTCCTCTATATGATATGTGCTTAACTGATTAATCTGATTTCTTACTGGACTTCATGGAAATATGCTACGTGATCATTGTTAAGTTGTTTTAACTCTAACGTCACACTTGATGCTTTCTTTAGTATTTATATGCTTTATACGTGTTCCTATCGTTGTCGGCCTATGATACCTACAGGTACTAGTGTTGTACTCATACTACACTTCGGCACTCTTTTTATGATGTACATATACCACTCCCTGTTGTAGCTCAGAACTCGTGGCTAATCCCGAGGCATTGTGTTCGAGACATTAAGGGTGAGCTACATAGTTGACTCGTGGCCCCTGGACATCTCTTCCTTATTTATTTCCAGTTGTTTCTTCAAACAGTTTTATTTCATCCCACGGGACTTGTATCAGACATTTCTAGTGCTCTTGTGCTACTAGATCAGGTTTTTGGGTTGTATAAGACTAAGTTACTCTTTCCGCACTTATTTTATTATATGACATTATCGGATTATGTTCTAGTGAATGGTTGTTCTCTCGTTATTTATCAAATGTTTTCAAGACTTTTGGAAATGGTTCGCCTACCGGTGAGATAGTGTAGGTGTCATCATGGCTCACGAATTAGGTCGTGACAAAGCATTTGGGTACATCGCACCAGAATATTTTTGGACACTGAAGAGTGATATATACATCACGGGATGTTGCTAAGCAGTTATGGGAAATCTCCCAACAGATGACTTCTTCCAGCACACTTTTGATATGTGTTTAGTGCGATGGATGAGATAACGTAGTCCATATTTATGAGGATACTAAAAGAGAAATTGATACAAAGCTGATGCGCAATAAATGTTGACACCTAATTTTTGACCTCCCATAATTTATTTTAATTACTCAGAGTCCTTGGATATCAAACGGAGTGAAGGTGTATTTTCTACAAGTCTAAATGATTTTATAAAATTATTTCAATAATATTTTGCCATTTCATTTGGGAAAATAGCTTCAATAATATTATAAATCATTTAGAAATTAATTTACACATTTTTATAATTAATATGGAACATTTACTAAACTTAATCAAAAAGATAATTTAAAAACAATTATTTATTTAATTGTTAAAATTATCAAAAAATCGATTAGCAAGCATTTTACTCTGTTAAAATTCAAGAAATCCGATTAATTAAATAAATAAATCATTTTACCCCTCAATTCCCAATTTTTACATATTTAATATGCATTTGTACAATTTATTGGAGTCAATCATAATTAATCAAGTGTTTAATTGTGGTAAATTCCATAAATTGTTCATTATGTGGCTAATTGTGGCTACAATTGAAATAGTCAATAGTCAATTTCATGGTTTGAGCTAATTGAGTTTATTATTGCAATTTAGTCTTTAATTTTTCGATTTAACCAAATGTGGCTCTAATTGAAATGGCTAAATCCATGGTTTAAGTTCAATTAGGGTCGTAATTGCAAAATTGGACTCATTACTTGATTAGCCGTGCCCTTATTTTGGTTAATTGCCTAATTAATCACGATTAAGGAGTATGATTAACTAGATTATTAAATTAAGGCTAGTTACTTAAATAATTTTAAGTTGTCCTACGTATATATACAAACATATACATAGATATACATGTGTATATCGTGTGCATATACATATATTGTCCCCCTTTTTTTATTTAATTATTATGTTGAGCCGAGTCCAGCCCAATCAGGCCAGCCCTGGCCCAACTCGTCACCAACAAAAACACAGCAGCAACAGCTGCATAACCAAACGACCCCTAAAAACGAAAGGCAAGGGCTTCCATAGCAGAAACCCTAGCGTCGCCTTGCCTCACTTTCTCTCTACTACATCATACGTTGCCAGAAATGGCAAAATCAAGGGGCCCGAGTTGGTGTGGTGGTCATAGTGTGTTTGAGAATGGAAAGAGCATTTATTGCTCTGTCATGTCTCAACTAAAACCACCCAAACCCAACCCAAACAAGGTATTACTTTGCTTTTTCTTTCACTTGTCTGCAAATCAACGGTCAACTAGTACATTTTTCTTAATGATTTTTGTCTTGAGGTGATTTTGAATCCTCAAACCTCATTGGTTCAATTATAACCATGAGGATCCATTGGGGTTGGCTAAAATCCGGCCTTTATTTGTTGTTTGGCCCTAATCTAAGCCACATGATAATTGATTGTGAGGAACAAGTCCAAAATTTTGACTTGTCCCACATCGGTGAGATTAGGGTTTTTCTTGCAATTTGGGGTTCTATAAATAGAACCCCCAAATCACATTGTTAGGGATGAAGACACCGAATATCATACATATTCACCAAAAACTTGAATTGCCTAGGGTTTTAGCATTTTGTTGAGACCTTTAATTATTCAAGTTAAGTTAAAGTTTTAAATCTTTGTTTCTTCTTGTTTTTGTGGCTGAGTATTGAGAGTAAGGAGCAAATGAGGGCATCTAAGTTCATTCTCGATAAGGGTTGCACAAGAAAAAGGTAATATGCTTCCCTTTCTCTGTATATTTTTTAGAGTTTTAAATGTTAATGTGTTCTGTTTGATTAGTTAAGCTAGTACTTGTTTGTTTATGTATTATATGCTTAGTTTTCGTGTTTTTTTTTTTTAGATTTATTAGTTGCTTAAGTAAGTTATGATGTTAGTCATATGTTAATCTAGGATTGTAGTAGTTCAATTATGTTCCATTTTAGTCTGATCATGTTGGTTTGTGAATTTATTTCAGTTTTATGACCTGATATCTTGATATTGTTTAGTTTTGGCATGTTTAAAGCTAGCATGACTTACTTAATTCCTGAAACTAGCTAATATGTATTTGGTATGGTTCAAATCAGTGTTTCTTAGTAGTTAATGTGATTTAGCTAGGTAACTATGGTATCCTGTTAAGCATAATGTATCTTTTTAGTCATAAAAAGGAATTTGTGTCTGATTTAGAGATTAGAATTTGAGATCTGTTAGTTGATAAGTAAGTATAATAGGTTTGTTTGTTGTTTTGGTTCATGTGAAGTTGATTAGCTACATTGGCTCACCTATTTGTTGCATAATAGTTTACACTCATAAGACACAATGAATAAGCATGCTTAATGCCCTTGAAACTGCGTACACTCATATCTAGGCTATAAAAAAAATGAGACTTAAGTAACTCTAGGCCTAGTGCGGTATCTTCCCCCTTCAGTTTGGATAAGCAATGTTTAAAAAGAGTATGTGCTAGTTTAAATTTTGAAAGTATTGCATAAGGAACTAAGCCAATGTGTTAAACTGTGCAAAATATGACAAGTCTAGTATGTTAAAAGTGATACAGATCCTTAAGTTTGATAAATGTTTTTTTGGTTGTGTAAAAGGAACTTTATATGCAGTGTCACTGTTTTGTTGAGTTTGGAAATGTTCTTGTTACCTTTCTCAACCCCCTGTTTAAACCCTGCATCTTGTATACTGCTTCTCTTTTTTTGGACTTCAAATGAGCATCTAATCCCTATTGTTCATCAGTTAGCATCTTATGTGTGATAAGCTTAAAAGGTGGTATGCTTGGTTCAATATGTGATCTCCAAAGCTCAGTGTTGTTTGTCTGAGGCTCAGTACTTGATAGCTTAGTGTTTTGTTTGCATACTTGAGCATGCTCTTCATCTTCTAACTCCTATGAATAGTATGTAACCTGTCCAGATCACTGTGCCATTTAAACACAAAATAAATATGCAACAACACACAAATGGTGCGTGTAATTCACACGCAAAAATAACAAATAAGATAGAGCCACGTGGATTTTAGCTTTAAAAAAAAAAAAGGATTTTGCCAAAAAAAAAAAAAAAGTAAAGTAAAAACAAAAATAGTCATCTTCTTCAGCGTCCCCCCCCCCCCCCCCGACCGACCCCTCTCCTCTTCTTCAAACCCCGACCGCAAAATTTTCTAAAAAATAAAATGAGAACAAACACCGTAAAAATCAACGGATTTGATCTTAGACGTGGACACCATGATTATTGAGGTTCTACAAAAATGCTAAAGCTAATGCTCAATCAACAGATCTGCAAAATCTTCGAAAAACAACACTAGAAAAAAAAAAAGGAATTTAGAAATGTGATTTGATTAATTGTGAGTATAGAATAGATAGATGTCTCGAGAATTGTGAGGAATTAGTTGTCTCTGCGGGAAAGTGTGTGTGTGTGTGTGTGTGTGGGTGGATAGTTCCCGCAGGCGTTTCGAGCGGGACGGTCACAATCTCGGTACAGCCACTATGTGTATGTGTGTTGCATTTTTTTTAATTTATTGGGACCTTTTTTATATTTTGTGACTTAGCTGAATCTAACCAAATTGACTAAAATAAGTAAAGGGGTGTGTTTGGATGAAGGGTTTTTTTTTGTGTGTTTATTTCAAAGGACTATTGATTTTTTTGGTCCATTAATGGAGAAATCATGGACATTTTCTGTTGGAGAAGATGAAGGGGAGAGAGAGAAAAAGTATAATATTCTCATGCCTTTTTCTGTTGACACTTGTCAACTGGGATCCACATTAATAGCATTTGAAATGCTTCTCACGCTCCTTAAAAAAGTGGGCAACACGCACAGTGACATGTGTCTATATGGCACAGTAAACGTTGTCTTGGAGGGTTCAGATGGTACGCTGCTCAGTTGAGGGGTCCAAATGAAAAATATGGACAAGTTTGAGGGTCTATCTATGACTTTGGCCTTTTGTGAAATACTGTTTTAGCCTCATAAAATTACTATTATATATAAGAGGGAATGTGTGGACTTTTGTAGTCCTCACAATAATTTCCCAAATTTTTAAAAACTTTTTCATTAATTACTTTTATGTCCTAATTTTATTTATTTAAGTCAATTTTTTTGTTTTTTGTTTTTAAAGTCTACTTTTCAAAAGCTATCGAGCCTGGGGACTTTTGTAGTCCTTACAATAATTTTCAATTTTTTTTAAAACTTTTTAATTAATTACTTTTAGGTCCTAATCTTATTTATTTATGTCAATTTTTTTGTTTTTGTTTTTAAAGTCTACTTTTCAAAAGCTATCGAACCTCCTACCTCATTTTTCACGTTCTTTGATTTTCGATTGGTGCTCGATATCCGCATTTGAGCCCAATTAATCCGGATAATTCGCCGCATCGCGCCTATTCGGAGCGCTTCCTCCAAAGATTTTTTTTCATATCCATGTTCGAACCCCTAATCCCTAATTAAGAGAGGAGCGGCTCCATCTATCCGTGCACAAGTTAAATTATGTATTTGTCTTAAAAGTTCATTAACTATATATAGATTATTTATTTAGAACTAAATAACTTCAGTAAAATTAGGATACATAAGTTATAATGTCAAATTCTGGTTCCAAATTTGATTTGAATTAAATAATTTCATCAAAATGGAAGTTAAAATATTAAAGGAGTGGAATGAAAATTTTGCTTTTATATAACTACCCACTTGTGGGACTACTGATGGGTATATGGTTGTTGTTGTTGTTGTTGTACACTTGTCTAACACAAATTATATTCTTTAGTTAAAATATTTCTTTTATATCTTGAGTTTGGGGGCACTTTAAGAAGACGCCTCACATAACTAGTATGTCAAATAAACTGAAATATCATGCGGCTTATGTCAAGATAAGAGTCTACAACCAAATATGTGAGGGATATACTTTAGGTATATCTAAAATATACAGTACCTTGTATGCCTTTGGTAAATAAGGATCTGTACATTAAGGTATACATAAGGTATATCACTGGTCTTATGTCTTGAAATAGCTTTTGTGTCCCTTTAAATGGTAACAATATGCTAAATAGAGTAGGACTTGCCTCTGAACCGAAAAATAATTGATTTCTTGCTTACAAAAAGGTTGAATATACAGATGATATAACCAGATATACTAGGTATATACAGTTCCTGTATATTTTTGGTATATGCGAACCCATATATTTAGTATAAAGGTAGTATATCATCCAAGTGGGCCCACAGTCACTAATCCCTGCATTTTTAGATGTTTTGGTTTGGGCTTGCCTCTCTCTCTATGTTTTTTTATTGGGCTTTGCTTTTATGTTGTTTAACTCTGTTTGGCCTGCAGTTCTTGGTCATTATTACTTTAATTTGGGCCCGCAAGTTTGAACGTTTTTTTGTATATGTGATTTTGGGTTGGATTTTTTTGCATTATGCATGCTAACTGCCTGAACATATATTATGATGAAAAGTGTGTTTGTAATTTTAATCTAGTTTATATTAAGTGAATGATTAAAGTCCAAAACACTTATCTAATCCTACCACCTCCTTTGTTTGTTGCATGTGATACCCCTACGGGCCATTTGGGCGACCTCTTCTACATCTGAAAACTTGTTAGGCCTAAGGCCCAACTACTCCTGTTCATTGATCGAGTCTGGGGGAAAAGGGAAGCTAATATATGTTGAAGGCCCAGCCATGGGTGAAAATGGTCACTGGTGGGCTTGGGTAGGCCCACCAGTCCGATGCATCACTTATCTCATTTCATTTTCACACACACACACATATATATAGATATAGATATATATTGTGTATATGTATTGGTATGTAAACAACTATGTGAAATATTGGAACCCTATAGGAATTAGAACTTAGAAAAAACACTTAGTATTATCAGGAAGTTGCCTAAAATATTTTCAAACTCATTTAATCTTTAACACAAGCATGAAACCGGTGTACATTAATTCATTACAAAACGGTCTAGGCACAAATTGTTTGCATAAGTTAAATAGTCTTTAAGTGGGATTTTCTATAAAAATATAGAAATAAATCTTTTGGGCCTTCCGCCACTTCGGCGAAAAACTGGAAATAGAAGGGACAGAAAGAAATATAAATTTAGTTTTCTGGCCTGAGCCTGTGTAAAACCCTTTTTTTTAAATAAAAAAAAAAAAAAAACCAAACGGACTGTTTTCCTTCAAATTTGGACAAAATTCTGGGCTTGAATAACATGGATATACCTTGTAACTTAGACTATTTTGTGCAGACATGGAGAAAGATCATATTTGCCTTCAACTTAGATTGACCCTTTCTTTATATAAAACTGAAATTGGACTACATTTTGTTTAAAAGAACTTGGAATATTTTTGGGCCTAAAGCCCAAAACTTGAGGGGGGGAAATAAGAGGAATTATACTTGGACCATTTTGAGATAAGATCGCTTTGGTAGGAATCCAGGTTGACTTTTTTGAGCTTCAAATTGATTAAAATGGACGTAGTAAAAACCTTCAAATTCCTATATATATATATATATATATATAAAAAAAAAAAAAAAAAAACCTATAAGTACTAAACTCATTTTGTTAGAATCAAATAGTAATGACTCTACTTGGGAGAAATTCTAAGTGTGTCTTGGTCCGGCAATAAAGTGGGTTGAACACTTATACGGATTTTTGGAACCAAAATTCCTCTTTTAGGGGGGATTTTTTTCGAAATTTTGAATTTATGACTAGCATGACAGTTTAACAATGAAATAAATATTTTAGCAAATAATCAAGATAAATCACATATTGAAGCTCGTAGGTCAACCCGTATTCCACGGATCCTTAATACTAGGGTGTTTAAAACCTTTTCTAGAGGATCGTAACCCTTACCTCGAACTCTAGTACAAAAAAGATTTTTTCTCTTGTTGAATAAATTATTTTACCCGGTTTTCCTAATTTCTCTTAATAAATTAGGCGGCGACTCTAAAAAAACTAAAATCCAATTAGAGCACCAACAACCTCGTAGTAGCTTTTATGCACTCGCGTAAAAGTGAATCGTAACAATAGGTATGAGGAAATGTACCGACCTAACTTTTTATTGCTTTCTTGTTTTTGCCCTTGTGAAACCGCCCCTTTGCTTATTTTGGAAATTTGCTAAACTAAGTAACCTTTAAGTGTTAGGTTGACCTTAGGCAACTTCGTGGGTAATTGCATCTTTTTGGATTTTTGTTGGTTCCATTAGCTTCTGGACGTCAAGTATAGGTTGTTTGAGTGTTTGGTTCAGTTCTCGAGGGTCTTGGGGGCATTTTGGTCATTTGGTTGGAAAGTTAATTTTTGGCCGTTCAGGGTTGACTTGGTCAACAATACCTCTATTAGAAATTCTGAGTGTGCAAGTGAATTTGTAGAGCGTTTTTACATGTTTCTGCATATTTGATTAGTCTCAGGAGGCTCTGGGAGAGTCTCGGGATTTCGGGTGTTGGAAGTCAAAAACTAAATTTTTCTGGTTCTGGTGTTCACGCAGGAGCGAACCACGTCCCACCCCTATGTACACACTACGGTGATAGAGGCCCACAGGAGCGAAGGATTCTTTGGGTTGGCCTTAGTCCGCCCTTGCGAAGGAATTCCCGCAGGTGCGTGTGCGAAGCTGCGAGCTTGGCTCTACCAAGGTGGAGTGGTGATATTTGTGTAGGGTTTGTCGTGGCGAGGATTCTTCCGCTAGTGTGAGTTCGCCGGTGGGAACTTAAGTGCGCAGGTGCACGCATCGCTGAATAGAATGTGGTTCTTAGTATCTTCATCCTTTAGACTTCCATTTGAAAAGCCCTAAGTTTGAGAGCATTTTTGACGGAGAATTGAAGGCAATTCAAGTAAGAATCATTGGGTAAGTCTCCTAACTTGGTTTTATGACTAATTCCTTGATTTAGACCCATAGCCCATGCTTAGAATGTTGACTTTAAGAGATTAATTGGAAGGGTTTTAGAACCCAACTTGAGAATTTGGGATTTTAGAAATTGAGCATGAATTAGTGATTGTTATTGAATGATTTTCATTTTATGGGTTATATTAAGTATGAGGATCATGACTCTAGGTTCAATTCTTGTTTTGCCCTTTTGGGTTCGGAATCCTAATTTTAGGGCTAAATTTGGGGGTTTTGGATTATGTAGTAATATGGGTATTGATAGACTCGTATTCTAATGAATAGTCCTTATTTGACTAGACTTTGTTCATTTGGAGACTAATCAGAGTGTCAAGAGGGCGTTGTGATTCGAGATTCAGCATTCCAAGCATGTTGAGACCTTGAACTATTTCTTGAATGTGTGTGTTGGCTAAAATGAACCTAATAAGAGGGAATTGGGGTGAATTAAGGGGGTTCCAATACTTGTGAGGTGACGAGCACTAGTATCGGATACCGGTCATAATGTTATAGGTATTTGCGCAAATTCAATTGTATAATTGGTTTGAATGCCATGCTTTGGGCACTAGCTGATCGAATAGTACGATCATTTGGATCTGTGATTAGGGTCCGATGCCCATACATATGTCTCTTATGATTATTAATTGCCTGTCTTGTATGTTCGTGTGTATATCACTCATACATATATCCTCGTTGAATAAAAAAAAAGTAAAAAGGTGAAGCTTTTATGGTGTTATGAGCATAAGAATGGTTTTCATCTTTGTTATACTTGTTATTGACTTGATGCATGTCATATTCATGCTTTTCATGTATCCATGCATACGATTTGAGGATATGATTGGGAGTCCGATGGGATCTTACTCCGGACGAGCGATTATGTTTGGCACGTTCTATTGGTATTTGAGCCCGGTTGGCTAAGAGATAAGTTATTGAGATATGATATGATTGAGGCTGTGATCCGAGAAAATTACCAGAGCGATGATATATGGGCCTCATGAGCCTCCCATGGGTCACGATTCGCTAATATTCGAACGTGTGGATGTCAGGAAGTTGAAACAGGGCCTTGTATTGCATTTGCATATCATTCATCCATTCTTTACGTTGTTGTTGTGATAACTAGTATTTGTTTTGCCTTATCTTTAAAATCTATATGTTATGTGGGTTTAGCCACTATTATGATTGTCTTATGTCACGACCCAACCCCGTAGGTCGCGACTAGTGCCCGAACTGGGCACCCGTACACACCCATTGTCACGACCCAACCCTGTAGGCCGTAACTAGTGCCCGAGCTGGGCACCCATACGCACCTGTTAACCATAATCAACGTACAAACAGACTGTACATATACAAAGGTCGGACATCAGGTCATAGCTGGCATAACCAGATCTTATACATACAGAAAAGTGGAACGTCGCGCCCAAAGTTGTCACAAATATATACACGTATGTCACAAAATGCGACGGATAATATCACACATAAGCGGTAAGGCTATCAAAATACGGGGGGGGGGACGTCCAAATCACGAATCACACGGACACGGCCGAACGGTGATTACCCAACCCACACATATGTCTACGGACCTACGAGTAATAACAAAATCATATAACGGGACAGGGCCCCGCCGTACTCATGAACAGACATATACATATGCATCGGAAGAGTCAATACCAAAACATAGGCTCCAGAACAAGGGAGCGCTCCAAGACGGCTGAACAGGAATCCTAAGCTGGTGGATCGTCCAAATAAGTATCTGTACCTGCGCGGCATGAAACGCAGCCCCCGAAGAAAGGGGGTCAGTACGGGATATGTACTGAGTATGCAAAGCATGGAAAGCAGTAAATAGGATCATAATCAGAATAAGAAGTGCAGCAAATAAGTGCAAAATCCAGAATATCAAAATGCTTACTTTTAAAACACAAATCATGCAGGGGCTCTTAGAATCTGGTCGCCGCCGTCATTGGCGCCATAACACATCATACTCCGAGAAGATTTCATATCTGCGAAACCCGATATATCGCATAACACATCAAATATACACGGTGCCGGCCTGTAGCGGAGGCTCGGCGAGCCGGACACGTCGTAACACCGGATATATACGGTGCCGGCCCATGGCGGAGGGGCTCGGCGAACCGGACACATCATACTCCGGAATATCATATAGTGCGCACGACAACATAACCGGCCCGGGACTCGGCGAAAGATATAACAACCACGTACGCACGAGCAGAGTCGTGGGAGACTATATGCAGTTTAAATCACTTTCAAAAACTCCATTGAATAGTCAAAACGAATCATTATTTAAAATCAAGAGAATAGTCAAATCAAGTTTTCCCCGAATGCCACTCGGGAACATATCAAATAGAACTTTAGAAATTATGGTTACGTATCAAAATCATATGCATAAAAATCCTCATTTCAAACTCGACAGATAAATAAGTAATCATACTCGGGGGTCGGAATCATAGCCACATTAAGTTCTTTCAAAGGTCATCAGAACTATACAAAGGAGAGTCGCGGGACCCACGGACGAGCGTTCACCCAATCCGGGCCCGCCTATGAAAGACATAGTCATCATATGCTATAAAACCTCCTACGAACATATCGAGGCGATCCGGTTCTGTCTACGAAAGTTACGGCCCTTTTTCCGACGTAGAACTTTTTAAGAACAAAACTTTTTATGCAACATTTGAAAACCAATCATTCCAAAGACATAAGGGCCATTATTCCATCACATTACGAATGTCAAAGATAAAATGCAAATGGCATACTCGGATCGCAAGAATAGAATTTTCTCGAGGCTCGTGTCATAGCCTATTTACAACTAAGGCATGCCAAAAGAAAGAAAGGTTAACTTTACATACCTTGTCCGCTTCCTACGTTAGTCAAAACCTACGTCTCGGCTTCTCAAAATCTATAATAACATCATTGGCACCAAACATTAGTCATAGACACTTAGGAATCTAATTCTAAGTTAGCATTTCATTTACGAAATTTGGGCGACATCTCCCCTATAAATTCAACAACCGAGAATTCAACTCGAGCCAAATCTTCAACAACAATACCAACAACCATACTAACAACATCGACAACTAATTCAAAGTGCATTCTAACGTCAATAACTCTTTTCTACATAGTTCGACAACCTTTCATTTACATTCAATTCAACTACATACAATCAAGCCAATATCAATGCTCGCACATTCAAGTACTAATGCGAAATCATTCAAGCGAGATTTACGAACACTCCAAACAATCCACATAATATTCAAATGGCCCAACCAACTTACCACCTCACCCGAAACCTTCCAATTTCCATATGAACAACAACAACACATTTCTTTCTTCCAAATTCATGAACTACACCAACAATCTACACATTAACAACATTAACCTCAATAATACAAGAAACTATAATAAAATCATATTACCTTCTCCAACAACCTACAAACGATTACAACTTCAATTTGAATCATTAAACCATCATTTTCATCATAGAATCCATGCAACAACAACCAAAAATACTAAATAGAATTTATCCACTATGTTCTACAAAACGACCCACCATTCGGCCACAACACCCACATCCCAATTTCATGAATTTCATTCATTTCTACACTCCACAACACACATAAACCATTCATAACATATGAAAAGCGGATTAAAACTTACCTTCTTCACTTAGTTCTTCAACATTTTCTTGTTCCCATGCTCCTCTAACTCCAAATGAAATTATATTCGTGACTATGCGTTGCCCGGGCTTCGATTAGTACTTCGTAGCTTGAAATTTCACTCAAAATTCTCAATTTTAGGTGGCATGAGAGGCCCTTTTTATGGCTGAATTTTCTGGAAATATTGGGAACTTTTGTGCTGAAAAAATGAGATTTTTGTCCCTTAAAACGGAATCTTGAAGTCGGTTTTACGTAGCTACGATCTTGTAGCGGTACCGCGGGAATCTTGTTTCTGCGTCGATAGTTCAGTTTGTAACGTCTATAATTCTTTACTCCGATGTCCTATCAATGAACGGTTTGTTGCATTACAAGCTAGACTCGACGAACTTCATTTTAGAATTTTGAAACACCTTAAAACTCCACATATACTATGAGATATGCGCCTCCAAAGTTGACTAAAATCTGTCCCGCGTTTCTCAAATTTTCGTCGAACTTATTTTCTTGATTTGCTCAATCCCGAAATATTCCGAAATTCTCCATACATGATATTTATCACTTATTACACTAATAATGGCCATGTTCCCGTGTTTCAAAATATTCTTTCCGATTACGACTTACGAGATCGTAATTCACCCTTTTTCTTCGTTGTTACGTACTCTCCATGGCTTGTGCCTTTCAAAACATCCCATTACTACGATGAGGTACATGTCAAACTCATGCTCTGAAAACGCGGGGTATAACACCCATTAATCAGAAATAGCGTACGAATAACTTATACAGTAGACAAATAACACATATATACAGAAAAGTGGAACGTCGCCCCGAAGCTGTCACAAATGTATATACAGATCACAGTCACATCTTTCAACGGACGATATCACACATAAGTCGGTAAGGCTATCATAATATAGGGGGACATCCAGCACACAGATCACACGGACACAACTGAACAGTAACTACCCATAACCCACACATATATGTCTACAAACCTCTAAGAATCATAACAAAATCATATGACGGGACAGGGCCCCGCCGTACCCATGAATAGACATATAGTATATACATATGCATCGGGAGAATCGGCACCAAAACATAGGCTCCAGAACAAGGAGCGCTCCAAGACAGGCGAACGGGGAATCTGGGCGGTGGATCATCCAAATAAGTATACGTACTGCACGCGGCATGAAACGCAGCCCCCGAAGAAAGGGGGTCAGTACGGAATATGTACTGAGTGCAAAGCATGGAATATAGTAAACAGGATCATAGTCAAAACCAGAAGTACAAAAAGTAAATGCAATATCCAGAATATTAAAATGCTTACTCATTAAAACATAAAACATGCATGGGGGCTCAGGAACTATGGTCGCCCCGCCCGTCGTTGGCGCCATAACACAGCATCACACCGGAAGGTTTTATATCTCCGTATCCCCGTCACACATCATAACGCATCATAACGCCATAACACGGCGCCAAGATAACACCAAATATAAACGGAACCGCCCTCGCGAGGGCTTGGTGGCTCGTAACACGCATCACACCGGAATATAACATAGTGCGCACGATACATAGCCGGCCCGGGACTCGGCGGAAGAGGTAACAACCATATGCACGAGCAGAGTCGTGAGCAACTATATGCAGTTTAAAACATTTTCAAAGACTCGATAGAATGAGCAAAGTGAACCATCATTTAAAAACCAAGGCGATAGTCAAATCAAGTTTCTTCCGAATGTCGTTCGAAAATATATCAATAGAACTTTAGGACTCATAGATACGTATCAAACCATATGAAATAGCTTATGAAAATTAGGGGCATAATCGTCATTACAAACTCGATAGAGAAGTAAGTAATCGACGCTCGAGGGTTAAGACGATAGTCGCACTCAATCCCTTCAAAAGTCGTTAGCATTACACAAAGGAAAGTCTCGGGGCCCACGGACAAGTATCAAACCAATCCGAGTCCATCTATGAAAGTTGGAGACCTTATTCATTATAGAATCTCCTACGAACGTTTCGAAGCGATCCGAGCTCGTCTATGAAAGTTACGGTCGTTCGTAGTTACAGAATCTTTTAAAAACAACATTCTTTATGCAACATTTGTAACCCAATCATACACAAGACTTAAGAACCATAATTTGACCATGTTAAAATTGCCAACATTAAGGAGTGAGTAAGAATCGTAGTCAAGCTCGGATCTTAAGAATGGAGTTACCCCGAGACTCGTATCATGGCCTACTTACAATTAGGATATGCCAAAAGAAAGAAGGGTTAGCTTTACATACCTCGTCCGCTTCCTAAGCTAATCCAAACTTAAGCCTCGCTTCCCAAAATCTACAACAACGTCATTAGATACCAAACATTAGCCATAGGCACTCCGGAATTCAATTTTAGGCTAGCACTTTATCTACAGAAATTTGGGCAGCATTTCCCCTGTAAATTCAACAACCCCGAGAATTCAACTCGGCCAAACCTTCAACAACAATACCAATAACCATACTAACAACATCAACAATCAATTCAAAATGCATTCTAACGTCAATAACTCTTTTCTACATAATTCGACAACATTCCATTTACGTTCAAATTAACCATATATAATTAAGCCAACACCAATGCTCATACATTCAAATACCAATCCGAAACCATTCAAACAAAACTCAAGAATATTTCAAACAATCCACACAATATTCAAAACGACTCAACGAACCTACCCCAAACCCGAAACCTTCCAATTACCATAGGAACATCAACAACACATTTCTCTCTTCCAAATTCATAAACTACACCAACATTCCACACATTAATAACATTAACCTCAACAATACAAGAAACTATGATAAAATCACATTATCTTCTCCAACAACCTACAAACGATTACAACTTCAATTTAAATCATTAAACCTTCATTTTCATCATAGAATCCACAACAACAACAACCCAAAATATTAAATAAAATTAGTTCATCACTCCCACACACATAGCACCTACACGGCCCATCTTCAACATGCCCATTTTCATGAATTTCATCCTTTTCCACACACTACAACATGCATAAACCATCCATAACATATGAAAAGAGGATTAAAACTTACCTTCTTCACTTAGTTCTTCAACATGGCTTGGGTTGAGGATTGCAAGAATGAATGGTTTGCTTGCTCTAACAATTACTCCATGTTGTTTAGGACCTTCCAATGAGTAGAAAACCTAGGAGAGAATAATTTTTTTGATCAATTTTCCAAGAGCATGGGTTCGGCCAGCCATGGCCGAACAACCCCTCTTTTTTTTTTCTCCATGTTTCTTCATATTTCTAGAGTTGGAAAAGATGACTAATATGTTTGCTAGTCATCCATCCTCTATATATATAAAAAGCCCCAACAAATATAAAGTGCACACATGTACCACTCATAAATTAAACTAATTAAATTTGGCCAAGCTTTGTGGGAGGGCCCACCATATACACGGCCATATGGCTTATGTGGCCATTTCATGAAAAATTATTATCTTCCAATAATTCACTTTTAACCCCAAATCTTTCTTAATATTTCATGCCAATAAAATCATAAGCAACTTATGCCTTAAAACAAAATCGAAGGTCAAAGGTCTCAACCTCATATCCCGAAATAGTCTTGTCCTTAACTTTTCATGGTTAACTCGGAATATCCCAATGTACAAAATACGGGATATAACATTTTATATTTGGATTATTCGCAGACAAGTGTGGTTGTGATGTCGAAGACCAACCCTCGTCTCCGTTCCGGAAAGGGTTGGTCAACGAAGCATGCTAAGTACCCGTTGTTTATTGTACTCACACTACACTAGCTGCACCTTTTTATGTATGCAGACTCGATCCCTAGCACGAGTGGAGGCCCGACTACCAGGTTCTCCATTAGAGCGTTGCTTGAGAGGCCGGCGTGAGCCTCATGGATTCGGGATGGCTCCATATTCTCCTTATCTTTTACTTTATGTCTTCTTTATTTCAGACAGTTTCCTTATGTATTCAGACTATTTATACTCTTAGCAGTCCTTGTATTATGGTGACATCGGATTTTGGGGAAAGATTGTAATAGTTACTTAAGTATTTCTATTTAAGATTGTTAAGACTTGAAAATCACTTGTATGCTTATTTTCGCTTTTAATATTTTTCGCTTATTTTGGGTTGTTAACCGTTGGTGTTGGCTTACTAGTATGGTGGGACTAGTGCCATCATGACTTGGTGAATTGGATCATGACAAATTGGTATCAGAGCCCTTGGTTAATAAATCTCACCATTAAAATGACAATGTCTATTAGAGTCTCGCAGATGGGTATGAAGTGCTCCGTACTTATCCTCGGGAGGCTATAGGACATATAGGAAAACTCTCATCTTTTATTCCTTATCGTGCGTAATTACCTCTAATGTGTTCTAAGACTTCTTTGTTTCATTCTCTCACAGATGGTGAGAACACGGTTAGCAGTTGTACATGGTCAGGGTCACCACCAGCTCCCGTACCTGCTTCCCGAGCTGTTAAGGAAGGCAGGGCATGAGGTAGAGGTATCGGTTGAGGTCAGGCTGGAGACCTTGTTGCTAGAGCGCCTGTAGCCGCTCATGATCATTCGTGATACATCTCCAGAGCTAGAAAGCGGTGACCAGGTCGAGGGTGAGATACCTATGGAGGTATCGGGTCAGGCTCCCCCAGTTCACCCGCCTACAAAGTTTCCCTAGAAGGCCATGGCCCGTCTTCTGAGTTACTTTGATTGGATGCCTCAGGTAGGCATGATCCCGGCTCTTTTTGAGGGATCCTAGACTCGAGTAGGAGCAAAAACTCCTGAGCAGGTAGCCGCAGGTTTTAGGACTCCAGAAGCGCAGTCAGCCGCCGTTGTGACTCCTCAGGAATTTTGAATTCCAGTTATAGGTGTTGTTACTCCGGGTATAGCTTTTCCAGGTATTGTTGCACGACCAGCGGTTCAGCCTGCTATGACTGTTGATAAGCAGAAGAGGTGGGAAAATTTTGACAAGATGAAGCCGCAGACCTATGAGACATCCTGATGCGTCTTATGAGTTCTTAGTTAGTTCCATGAGAGGTTGGACACCCTTGGACTAGTGGAGTCCAATGGTGTGGGGTTCCTGGCTATGTAGATGATTGGCCCCGCCAAGCAGTGGTGGAGAGCGTTCTTAGAGACTAGGCCCATTAAATAGCCTCCGCTCACTTGGGAGGAGTTTTCGAGAGTCTTCTTAGAGAAATGGGTTCCTTTCAGCTTGCGTGAAGAGAGGCGTGAGACGTTTGACCATCTCGAGCAGGGATCTATGAGTGTTACTAAGTACGAGATAGAGTTTCATGCCTTGTCCCATCATGCCTCGACTATTCTACCTGATGAGGCGGAGAGGATTCGCAAGTTCATTCGAGGTTTATCGTATCATCTCAAAGTTGCTGCTATGTTTGCAGCCTTTTAAAGAAAGGACTTTCGAGTCTTTGTTCTTGCGGGGGTATGGAGACCCTTAGGTGCCAGGACTTTAGGGATAGGTCTAGGAAGAGGCCTTGTTCTTCGGGAGGTTTTAGAGGTTCCTTTTTTGGAGGTCGTGATCACTATAGTAGAGGCCATTGTGCTCAGTTCAATCGGCCAGTTCAGGCAGCTATCCAGATTTCTCAGGGTGGTACTTCGTGTTGTAGTGGTGGATATAGTCGGCGGCAGAGCTCTCAGTCATCGTATTCTCGGCTAGGTGGTCGTGGTGGTTATTCTGGTTCTTCTCCTCAGCCAGCAGCCCATAGTGGATGTTTTGAGTGTGGTCAAGGTGGGCACTATACCAGAGATTGCCCCAGAGCTCGGCAGGGTGGTTCCCACCCCAGCTTTCTACTCCGAGACCAGTTAGTCGGTCGTCGAGAGGTGGTTCACAGAATGGTAGAGAGAATTCTCATTCAAGTAGGGGTGGCACCCAGACCGGTCGTGGGGGTTCCCAGTCTAGTGGTGGTGGAGCCCAGTGCTATGCATTTTCGGGTAGACCAGAGGCAGAGGCCACAGATGCTATGATTACCGGTATTATTTTTGCACATCATAGGTCGGACTATTGCACTTATTTGATCGCATTTCTACTTATTCATATATGTCTACTTATTTTGCATCGGGTCTAGATATGATGGTTGAGTCTCTTGATGTTCCTATTTATGTTTATACTCTGGTGGGAGAGTCCGCAGTGGTGGATCGGGTGTACATATCCTGTGTAGTCACTATGATAGGTTATGAGACTTGGGTTGATTTGATGATTCTAGATATGACGGACTTTGATGTTATTTTGGGCATGAGTTGGTAATCCCCGTACCATGCGATCTTAAATAGTCATGTTAAGACGGTTACTTTAGCCATATCTGGGATTACTAAGTTAGAGTGGAAAGGTACGGTTAGTCCCACACCTAAGCGGATAGTGCCATTTCTGAAGGCACATCGGATGGTTGAGAAAGGGTGTCTAGTTTATCTTGCATATATTCGTAATACCAGTGCCGAGACTCCTCCACTTGAGTCAGTACCGGTTGTGAGAGAATCTCCTGAGGTGTTCCCTATTGATCTTTCTGGTATTCTTCCGGATCAGGATATTGATTGTCATATTAATGTTGAGCCGATCAGCAGGCCCATTTCTATCCCTCCTTATCGGATGGCTTATGCAGAGCTGAGGGAATTGAAAGAACAGTTGTAAGATTTGTTGAGGAAGGGGTTTATTCATCCTAGTGTGTCCCTGTGGGGTGCACCGATATTGTTTGTGAGGAAGGACAGATCCATGAGGATGTGCATTAATTATAGGCAGTTGAACAACGTTACCATCAAGAACAAGTATCCTATTCCCAGGATTGATGAATTATTTGACTAGCTTCAAGAAGCGTCAGTCTTTTCCAAGATTGACTTGAGACCCGAGTATTATCAGCTTAAGATCCGAACAGATGATATTCCCAAGATAGCATTTCGTACTCGTTATGGTCATTATAAGTTTTTGGTTATGTCCTTTGGGTTGACTAATGCCCCTGCAGCGTTTATGGAGTTGATGAATGAGGTTTTTCGACCTTATTTGGACTCCTGTGATTATATTCATCGATGATAATTTGATCTACTCTAGGAGTAGCGAGGAGCACGAGAGGCATTTAAGGATTTTTCTTGAGACTTTGAGGGAGAAGAGGCTTTATGCTAAGTTCTCCAAGTGTGATTTCTGGCTTGTGGTGTTTTTGGGGCACGTCTTTGTCAAAGGATTATATCATAGTTGACCCACAGAAGATTGAGGTTGTTCGTGATTGGGGAAGACCTACTACAGTTTCAGAGGTTCGGACCTTTGTTGGTTTGGCTAGTTACTATCCATGTTTCGTTGAGGGATTTTTCTGTTATAGCATCTCTCCTTACCAGATTGACCCAAAAGGTCATTTCTTTTCAGTGGTCGGATGAGTGTGAGGCGAGTTTCTGAAAGCTCAAGGCCTTGTTGACTTCGGCTCCCATTTTGACTCTTCCGGTGGATGGAGAGGGTTTTACTGTGTATTATGATGCTTCGAGGTTAGGTCTTGGTTGTGTTCGCATGCAGAAAGGGAGAGTCATAGTCTATACTTCTAGGCAATTGAAGGTGCACAATAAGAACTACCCCGTTCATGACTTGGAGTTAGCAGCGGTGGTGTTGGCTTTGAAGATTTGGATACACTATCTGTATGGCATGCATTGTGAGGCTTTCACGGATCATAAGAATCTTCAGCAAATATTCAACCAAAAGGATGTGAACATGAGGCAGCGAAGATGGTTAGAGTTACTCAAGGATTATGATATCTCAATCCTTTATCATCCGGGCAAGGCCAATGTGGTCGCGTATGCCTTGAGTCGAAAATCAGTGAGTATGGATAGTTTTGCTTGTCTCCACACTGGGGGAGAGACCTTTTACTAGAGAGATTCAGAGTTTGGCAAATTCCTTGGTTAGGCTTGATATTTCTGAACCTGGAAAGGTTCTTGCTTGTTTGGAGATGTGTTCTTCTTTATTGGAGCAGATTCCAGCTCAGCAGTTTGATGATCCAAAGTTGTGCAAAATTTGTGATAAAGTGTTGAAGGGAAAGGCTCGTGAGGCAAGTCTTGATGAAGAAGGGATTTTGAGGATCAAAGGACGAGCGTTGTGCCTGTTGGAGATGCGACTGCTTTGATTATGGAGGAGGCTCGCGGCTTGAGGTATTCTATTCTGGTGCTCGAAGATGTCGAGATTTGCGGCGACACTATTGGTGGTGTAGCATGAAGAGGGATATTGTGGTTTGTGTCTCGTGCTTGAATTATCAACAAATGAAGTATGAGCACCAAAAGCCTAGTGGGATTTCTTAGAGGATGCCCATTCCTGAGTGGAAACGGGAAAGGATTGCCATGGACTTTATGGTAGGGTTGCCACGAACTTTGGGTAAGTTTGATTTTGTTTGGGTGATTGTGGATTGCTTGACTAAGTCAACTCATTTCATTCCTGTTCAGACGACTTATACTTCTGAGAAGCTGGCTAAGATCTACATTCGTGAGATTCTTCGTTTGCATGGAGTCCTGTTTCCATTATTTCTGATAGAATGAGTCAGTTCACCTCTTATTTCTGGGAGTATTTGCAAAAGGAGTTGGGTACTCGGGTTAAGTTGAGCACAACATTCCATCCCCAGATTGATCGTCAGTCTGAGCATACTATCCAGGTTTTGGAGGATATGTTGAGAGCATGTGTGATAGATTTTGGTCGTCATTGGGACCAATTCTTGCCATTGGCCTAGTTTCGCTTATAATAATAGTTATCAATTGAGTATTGAGAAGGCTCCGTTTGAGGCCTTGTATGGTAGGAGATGTCGATGTCCACGACCAAACCCGTGGCGTGACTAGTGCCGGCAGGGCACCGTCTGAACTAGCAACTTCGAGGGATCGTCCTACTCATAGCATGAGCATAGTCGAAGGCATGGGCGCGTACATATACGTACACGTATACGTATCGGACATGGTAGGTGGTATAGAGAAACATAAAAACACAAATCGTACCAACACGTCCATACGAACTCGCCCCTGACCCATGCATGTGTCTACGGACCTCCCCAGAGTCATAACAAAAGCATATGACGGGGACGGGGCCCATGACAAACATATATACAAATAACAGGAATGTCTGTACCAAAAGTGTAGCTCCGGATCAGGGGCTCTCAATTGACGGACGTCCTAATGCGACGAGTCACCGTCGTCTATCTGGCCTGCCGCGCGTGAAACGGACCCAGAAAAGGGGGTCAGTACGGAGTATGTACTGAGTATGTAAAGCAGAAATACAGAATCATAAGAACGAAATACAGAAAGTAGATGTAATATGCAAAGTATCAAAACATTTAGTTAAAATACAAATCATGCATAGGCTCTTAGAACGGTGGTCGCCCGCCTGTCGTTGGCGCCACGCCCGCGCATCCACGCGAAGGATTGCATATCTCCGTCAGCCGACGTATCCGTAACACGTCATAGCCAACCATAACGCCATAACACGGCACATCACGCCCAGCGGAACCGACCTGCGGAAAGAGCTCGGTGGTAAGTAACACGACGTACTGCCGGAACATATGTATCATAGTGCGCACGAAGCATAACCGGCCCGGGACCGGGTGAACGAGGTAATGACCATAGGCACGAGCAGAGTCGTGAGTAACCAAATGCATAAAATCATAAGTCATCAAACAAGTAAGAAGTCCATATGCGGAAGTCAAGATGAAAATAGTACAAAGTTTTTCCCAAAAGTCATTAAGGGTAGCATAGAAAAACCGCGGGCCCCACGGACGGGTTCCGACCCCCATCCGAGCCCGACTACGATAGTTAGGGGAAAGTTATGTCTTATAAACTTACCTAATATGTGTTACATCCGGCATTTTCGCCTATTCGGAAAATTTGAAACAATTGTGACTTGTACGTCATAAGTTAATATTTTGATCTTAATTGACATATTTATGTTGTTTATGGAAAAATATTGGCGCAAAGATGTCGGAGAAGGCCTAAGGGCAAATTTGGAATTTTGGGAAGTTGTTTCGGAAATTATAAAAACGAGAATTATAGCGAATTGGGCTCGAAGGAAGAAAAATTGAGGCCAAGGGATGCATGTGGCGGCCAACATGGCCTAGCCCAAATCCATTAATTTGTCATGTGCCACTCATGTGGCATATTAGTCAAGGGGATATATACATGTATATTTCTAGAAATTTCAAGAAAATCAAAACAAAGCAAAGGAAAAGAAAAACAAGAAGAAAGTCGACATAGGAGAAGAAAAGAAGAGAAAAGAAAGAAAAATTTTCCAAGCTTGTTGCTCCATCAAAATTCTTGTTCTTCTTGAATTCCTAACAAGTTCAAGGTGCTCTTCAAGATGATGTAATTAGTTTGGCGAGGGAAGCGACGTTTGCGGCAAAGTTGAATTTTGAAAGAGAGGTATGGAATTCATGTTTTGTGTTATGGACTATATATATATGTTACTGATGAATAGAATTGGATGAGAATTGGGTAGAGTTTATAAAAATATGGAGATTGCATGGGTTGCCGTGTGCATGCGTGTGTTGTATAGGCAAGACTAATCGATTTTTATGTTATATTCTAGTTGTAGTTGTTGTGTATTTTATATTGGAAGTGGAAGTTTAATGACTTTGCTTGAGTTGTGAATGTTGGATTGTGACGGTGGGTGTATGTGTGTGAAGTGGGTGTGTGGTCGTGTAGTGTGGATGAAGGGGGAGGTAAAGTGAAGTTCGTTTAGTTGTCTAGTTAGGTCGTTGTGACCTTTGTGACGTAAATAAAGGCTTAATGAATTGAGTCGGTATCAAAATTGATGGTATGTTGTTATGGGGAAGTATGTGAATTTTATATGATTTTTTGTATAAATATGGAAGTAAGGTTTAAATGTGAATTATGGTTATTGTTGATGAATTTGGAAGATGGAAATGTATTATAAACTTGTATGTTAAGATTGGAAGAATTGAGGAAGTTATGGTTTTGGTGAAAAATTGGCATAATTTGTATATCTTGTATATATGTTGTAGAAATGTTATGGTATGTCTCCGAATGGTATTGTAATGAACTTGATGAGTAATGAATGTGAAAATATTGGATTTGAATTGGAACGCGAAGTTGGAATGAGGGTTATAGTATTATGTTGGAAAAATGACTAAATAGGTTATATTGTATCATGTTGTGGTTGTTGATGTTCTTGATGTTGTTGTTGGTTATTGTTGGTTGTTTTGAGCCGAGTTGAATCTCGGGGGTGTCATATTTATAGGGGAGGTCTTTGCCGAAATTTGGTCAGCAAATACTAAAGCCCAAGATTGAAATATTAACTCTCATGAATAGTAGCTGGTAAAGATGACCATTTGCGGATTTTCGACGAAACGGGATTGGAGTTTTGGTAAGCGAGAAAAGGCGCGGAAGGTATGTAAAGTCGTCCTTCTATTCTTTGGCATGTTCTAAACGTGTTAGGCTCGGACGCGGGCCTTAGATATGACTCTGTCTCCTCGAATCAAGATTGAAGTTGGCCCCGTTCTTTCTTTATTTATGATTGAACTATTTCTTACAAACTGTAGTTTAAGTAACTTATATGTATGTAACTTTTCCAAATAGATTCGGATTGTTTCAAAACTCTCATGAATGACTCCATAAGGCTTATGATCCATGATTTGAGTTCACCACCTCGATTCACCGAGGTGGGCCATGAGAATCGAGACCTCTTACTATGGTCTTAATTGATTATGTCTACACCGAAAATGCTTAAAGGAATCTTGTGATCATTGTATCGTTGTCAAATGATAAATACGACGAATCTATGATATTATGATGTATGTTATGATCCTAGAAATATGATACGAAGTAAGTAATCGTGCCTTCCCAAAAGGGCATACATATACCTATACGAGTATCGTCGATTTCCTTGAAATGATATGTCGTTTGTATTGTTCCGTTTGCTTAGAACGACCATTACGAATCTCTTGTAAGCCCGTGATATATTTGCTACGTCCGAATAGCCTCGAAAACTGCGATTTGACATAATCGTCATGGCATTCGAAAGGTACGTATTATGTTGTTTATGTGATTTGTTTATTGAGTACGGACTTATATGCATATGTTTGCATTACTATGTTCGTGCAAGTTATGATATGTCTATTCAACGAGCCGGGCCGGGATATGTTCTCGTGCGGTTTACGTACCTATTCATAGAGTCCCTCGTATTTGCGGGCGGGACACGTTATTTGTACGATTGTGATGTGATGATACGGGGATGGCGGCAGGGATGCACGTGATTGTTATCCGAGACCCGCCGGTACGGGGCGGGACACGTTATGTATACATGATATATAGATATGAGTCGACATGCATGATCCTATGCAGAGTCCCTTAAATAAGGGCGGGACACGTTATGTGCATATTTGGCATAAGATGATGTTATGTATGATTTAATCTACCCGAGTCCCCTTATCAAAGGGCGGGACACGACACATGCTCGTATGACATTACATGATTTGTTATGCATTACTTATTTTTGGCATTATGTCTCACGGGTCTCGGATGAGGTATCGCCTTTGTATTTCGGATTACGGCTATAGCTCGGCCTGTTATATTTCGATACTCGGGTCACGATTATGATTATGCTTCTTACTTATTCATTTACATGTACTCGGTACATTTCGTCTTGACCTTGTTCTTCGGGCATGTTACATGCCCGCGGTACGGCGCCCGCGAATACGCCACCGACTTAGGATACGGGATTACTGTATTGGAGAGTGCTCCGTTTGACCGGAGGTGATATTTTGGTATATGTCTTATTGTTCGTTTGCTTTGTACATATGCTTATTGGGTACGGCGGGGCCCTGTCCGTCTTCGGTTAAATACTGTATGTTAGAGGCTGTAGACATAAGAGTGGGTTATGGTCACATGTCATAAGGTTTGTGTATGCATTATGTGTTTGGGCGGTTATCCGCGCGCGTATCTTGACTCGCCTTTACGTGTGTATATAAATATGTTTATTTGTGTGGCCTTTTCTTTAGTATTTTACGAATGCGGGTTGATTTTTGGTTAGTAAGAAAAACGAGCTACGCCGGAGATTTTCTAAGTGTTTGAGTTACTACTTTTGGGCTTTTGATGCGTACGGGTGCCCGGGTCGGGCACTAGTCACGACTGCGGTGGGTCGTGACAATATGTTTCGGGGCATTCGAGGCTCGTATGCAAAAGTTACGGACGTTTAAAGTTCGGAACCTTTTGTAACAAAATGCTTTACAAAACTCTTAAAAACATAAGAACCTTAGTTTGGTTACCTTAAAGAGTAAGACTTGAAGAAGGAATAAAGTACATGTTTAGGCTCGGATCTTAGGTGGAATTACCGAAGCTCGGGTCGCATAGCCTAGTTGGTACTAAGACATGCCAAAAAGAGAAAGTCACGCTTTACATACCTTGGTGCTTCTCAAGCTAATCAAACTCGGGCCTCGGCTCTCCAGCCTACACGACGTCGATGAATACCAATCATTAACTATATGCATTTAGGAAATTCAATTCCAAACTACTTCCTCGGTCTCACAGAAAATTGGGCGGCACTCCCATCAGCAAACGCAACACCGAGAAATTCAACTCGGCTAATTCTTCAACAACAATACCAACAACCATTTTAATAACACCAACAATCAATTCAAACGCGTTATATCGCTAATAATTCCTCTCCTCATTTATTTCGGCTTAACATACCGATTATATTGATTCAAGTTTCATACATTCAAACTACATTCGATAATACTTTAAACAACTTACACAAAAATTCAAACTCTCCGACAAAAGCATCATTCTATACGAAACTCCTCCAACCCGACCCACACAACATGAACACATTCCATGCTTTCTAAATTCATAAGCTACACTTTCTGGGTCTGCTTTTAACAACATTATTTTCACAAATTCAAGAAACTACGTTAAGATCACATTAAGCCTTAAAATCAGCCCACACAAATTTTTGCTTCAACTAGGGATCATTAACCGTCATTTTTACATCATATAACGCATGACGACAATAACCAAAACACCATATAACATCAGCTCGCATGGCTGTAAAGCTGTCCATACACGGCCGGCGTCCACAAGTAAAATTTCGTGAGTTTCATTCATTTTCTGCACTCTACAACAACATACAAACATGCTAAATACAATGAATTCATTTTTTCCTAATCGGGGCGACACCTATGCACGGCCAAGTGCCCTTACCCCACGGTCGACTTCAACATCTTATATTCTCGCGATTTTTCGTTCATTTCGACGCGTTACAACACACACGACAAGCTAGATAGAATTGTTTCATCACTTTCTCACAACATGCCGCGCATATGCACGGCTACACGCGCGTATACACACGGCCACATTGCAACATCCGCATATTCGTAGCTTCCATCATTTCACACCACAACACACTACTGAGCCATCCATAATATATGAAAATAAGAATGAAATCTTACCTCACTTCCCTTCGACTTCCCTTTGGCTAAGCCTGTTTGCATGGAAGAGTACTTTGCAAGCTTCCAATCACTCCGCGTTGTTCTCGCACTTCTAATGAGTTGAAAAGCTTGAAGAATTTATTTTTTTGGACCAATTTTTCCTTGGCTTGTTCGGCTAGGAGAGGGAGCCGAATAGTTGCTCCTCTCTTTTTCTCTAAGCTTCTTGAACTTTCCTTGGAAGAGAATGATGAAAACCTTGATGAATTAATTCGTCCAATACTACATATATTAACCTCCCGTGTGTCCGTGGCATATGTGGCCGGCCACGTAGCTAAATTTTTCATGAAATTTCCAGCTTTCAAATATTAATTTTTTGCCCCCAATTTTTTCATAAGATGTCTAACTTTCCATAATCCAATTTTAATACCAAACTCCTTAATATCTCATGCCAATGAAATCATAACACTTGACTTTGGAAATAAATCATGATTAAAATCTTTACTCACGTATCCGGAATCCTGCTTGTCCTTAACTTTCCATGACTAGTCGGTTGTCGACGTGTCGAAAGTGCGGGATATAACACGATCCCCATTGGATGGTTTGACTCCTTTGAGGTGAGGCCTTAAGGTATAGACTTTCTTAGAGATTCATTGGATAAAGTCAAGATTATTCAAGCGAGGCTTCTCATCTCTCAGAGTCGGCAAAAGAGTTACGCGGACCGGAGTTTTCGTGATTTAGTGTTTATGGTAGGTGATCGGGTCTCACTTAAGGTTTCACCCATGAAATGTGTGATGAGGTTTGGAAAGAAAGGGAAGTTGAGTCCTCGTTACGTTGGTTATTTTGAGATTATTCAGAGAGTTGGAGATGTTGCGTATGAGTTAGCACTACCTCCTGGTTTGTCGAATGTTCATCCGATGTTTCATGTTTCTATGCTCAAAAAGTATGTTTTGGATGGTTCTCATGTGATTAGATGGGATTAGGTGATGCTTGATCAGAATTTGTCCTATGAGGAGGAGCCACTTGCTATCTTGGACCGTCAGATTCTCAAGTTGAGATCTAAAGAAATTACTTCTGTGAAGTTTCAGTGGAGTGGTCGTCCGGTAGAGGAGGCTACTTGGGAAACCAAGTTGGATATGAGGGCGAGGTACCCTCAGCTTTTTGATGCCCCAAGTTCGTCTTTTCCTTTTTCTTGTATTTGATGTTCGAGGACAAACATGTGTTTTAGTGGTGGCTGATGTAACGACCCGTTATGTCATTTTGGTTGCTTTCTTTCTTTTTCCCTTGTGAACCCGCCCCTTTGCTTGTTTTGGAAATTTTCTAAGTAACCTTTAAATGTTAGGTTGACTTTAGGCATCTTCGGGGGTAATTGCATCTTTTGGGATTTTCATTGGTTCCATTAGCTTCTGGACGTCGAATATAGGCTGTTTGAGTGTTTGGTTCAGTTCCCGAGGGTCTTAGGGCGTTTTGGTCATTTGGTTGGAAAGTTGGTTTTTCCCTTTCGGGGTTGACTTGGTCAACGTGATCTCTTTGGGAAACTTTGAGTGCGCGAGTGAGTTTGTAGCTTATTTTTACATGTGTCTGCATATTTAGTTGGTCTCGGGGAAGTTCCGGGAGAGTGTCGGGATTTCGGGTGTTGGAAGTGAAAAGCCAGATTTTTCTGGTTCTGGTGTTCACGCAGGCGCAAACAGGATCCTACCCCTGCGGACGCACTCCAGTGAGAAGAGGCCCGCAGAAGCAAAGGAATGTTGGGTTGGCCTTGGTCCGTCCCTGTGAAGGATTTCCCGCAGATGATTGTGCGCAGTCGCGAGCTTGGCTCCACCACTGCGGAGTGGTGATATTTGTGTGGGGTTCACCGTGGTGAGGATTCTTCTGCCGGTGTGAACCTAAGTGCGCAAGTGCGTGCATCGCTGAACAGAATGTGGTTCTTAGTATCTTCTTCCTTTATACTTCCTTTTGAAAACCCCTAAGTTTGAGAACGTTTTTGGAGGAGAATTGAAGGAAATTCAAGGAAGAATTTGGGTAAGTCTCCTAACTTGGTTTTATGACTACTTCCATGATTCAGACCCATAACCGATGCTTAGAATGTTGATTTTAATAGATTAATTTGAAGGGTTTTGGAACCCAACTTGAGAATTTGGGGTTTTAGAAATTGAGCAGGAATTAGTGATTATTATTGCATGATTTTCATTTTATGGGTTATATTAAGTATGAGGATCATGACTCTATGTTCAATTCTTGTTTTGCCCTTTTGGGTTCGGAATCCTAATTCTAGGGCAAAATTTAGGGGTTTTGGATTATGTAGTAATATGGGTATTGATAGACTCGTATTCTAATCAATAGTCCTTATTTGACTAGACTTTGTTCATTTAGAGACTATCCAGAGTGTCAAGAGGGCGTCGTGATTCAAGATTCGGCATTCCAGGCATATTGAAACCTTGAACCCTTTCTTGAATGTGTGTGCTGGCTAAAATGAACCTAATAAGAAGGAATTTGGATGAATTAAGGGGGTTCCGATACTTGTGAGGTGACGAGCACTAGTATCGGATACCAGTCATCATGTTATGGATATTTGTGCAAATTCAATTGTATAGTTGGTTTGAGTGTCATGCTTTGGGCAGTAGCTGATAGAATAGTACGATTCTTTGGATCTGTGATTGGGGCCCGATGCCCGTACTTATGTCTCTTATTATTATTAATTGTCTGTCTTGTCTGTTCGTGTGCATATCACTCATACATATATCCTCATTGAATGAAAAAGAAGTAAAAAGGTGAAGCCTTTATAGTGTTATGAGCAGAAGAATGGTTTTCATGCTTTTATACTTGTTCTTGACTTGATGCATGAATATTCATGCTTTTCATGTATCCATGCATACGATTTGAGGATATGATTGTGAGTTCGATGGGATCTTATTCCGGACGAGTGATGATGTTTGGCACGTTCTATTGGTACTTGAGCCCGGTTGGCTAAGAGACAGGTTATTGAGATATGATGTGATTGAGGCCGTGATCCGAGAAAATTACCGGAGCGGTGATATATGGGCCTCATGAGCCCCCCATGGGTCACGATTCGTTAATATTCAAACGTGTGTATATCAGGAAGTGGAAACAAAGGCGTTGCATTGCATTTGCGTATCATTCATCCATTCTTTATTTTGTTGTTGTGATTACTTGTATTTGTTTTGCCTTATCTTGAAAATCTATCTATTATGTGGGTTTAACCATTATTATGATTGTCTTATATTTGGACTAATCGCGGACAAGTGTGATTGCGATGTCGAAGACCAACCCTCATCTCTGTTCCGAAAAGGGTCGGTCAAAGATGCATGCTGAGTACCCGTTGTTTATTGTACTCACGCTACACTTGCTGCACCTTTTTTTTTTTTTTTGTGCAGGCTCGATCCCTAGCACGAGTGGAGGCCGCGACTACCAAGTTCCCCGTTAGAGCGTTGCTTCAGTGGCCGAGGTGAGCTCTTTGGATTCGGGATGGCTCCGGATTATCCTAATCTTTTACTTTCTGTCTTCTTCATTTCAGACAGTTTCCTTATGTATTCAGACTATTTATACTCGTAACAGTCCTTGTATTATGGTGACATCTGATTTTGGGGAAAGATTGTAATAATTACTTAAGTATTTCTATTTAAGATTGTTAAGACTTGAAAATGACTTGTATGCTTATTTCCGCTTTTAATATTTTCCACTTATTTTGGGCTGTTAACGGTTGGTGTTGGCTTACTAGTACAGTTGGACTAGTGTCATCACGACTTGGTAAATTGGGTTGTGACATAAAAAAATGCTTTTGGTTCTCAAAATTGCTTGCTTATGTACCTTGGATAACCCCAGGAGAGGCCTAACAGTAAGTAATAAGGTGCATGTTAACACAAATCAAGCATTAAGTATGTTGAGGATAACTTACAATAAATCAATAAAAGTTGGTTAAGCATAGTGCCAAAAATTCATGATCAGTACTATCTGTGTTTAGCTAGGTACTAAACTATGTGTTCCTATGTTCTGCTATGACGAGTTTTAAAAGATTTTTTTTTTGTTAGTACAATTTATGAGTTTTCTCAACTGGTTTGTTTTATTTGTAACGGACTATAAAAATTGTGGCACACAACGACATTTCTTAAGTCACATAAATGTAACAAAATTACTTGCCTACATGTATTTGACACTTAGTTCAACTATTGTAAATTTCAATGTCGGGAATTTCGTAATTTGTATTAAAAATGTTACAACACATATTTACGACTTTTATAAAATGTCACTAAAATAGGTGACATTTCCCATAATGTCGGTATATAAATACTAGTTTCTAACTTATTTTGTTTATGACACTTAGAAGTGTCGGAAAATTTGAGTTATTAGCGACACTTATACGACATATTTAGTTAATGTCACAATTACTCATTGACGTTTGTACTTGCTATTGAAAGAACAATTATTATGCTATATTTCATTATACTTGAAAGCATAACCATCAAATTTCAAAATTATATACTTACAAATGTCATTCAACATACAATTTGAACTTAAATAAAAAACAGAAGATTTCTATAACTAATTCCAAGAATGAAATTGTGAATAGTTATATATGTTTACGGTAAAACAATGCTAGAATCAAACTATTAGGCTAGATTCAAGCCAAAAGTAACTTTAAATAAATAAATTGGGGTAGGGGAAGGGGAGTACAAGTGGGGAATTGAACTCTAAGAATCGGACCAACTGAGCTACCAAGCAAGATGTAACTAATTCTTAAGCAAGAAATTTCTTTACTTCCTCAACTCTTTCTTTCTTTCTGCTACTTTCCTTTAGCAGCTTCCTCTCTAGTTCACTTGTTCCTTCGCCCATTTGATACGCGCTTGAATCAAGACACCCTCTTGAATCAAGACAAGAAGGTTGTCTGAGATAGTCAGTCTATGTTTTAATAAAATGAAAAACAAATTAGCGAGTAACTAAAAGTTAAAAAGAAAATCTCATAATCAACATGCAAGAGCGAAAATAAAATGAATTTACATAGAGCAGTTTTTATGAGTATCCTCATTTTTACACAGCAGAGAAAACCAATTGAAGTATTCCACAACTTAACTTCCATCAGCGAACGAAAATCCGAATAAGTTAAAAATACAGAACTTTAAGAAAGAAAGATATTGTTTGACCATCAAATCTACAAGGAGCTTTTCAGAAGATACCACACTCCAGACCTTCTCACTGCGATTCCATACCACACACAAAAGCGAGTGACATGTTGCTATCTTATCTTTCACCTGTTAAACTAGCATAGCCATCATTACATTTCAACCTAGTAAATTCGGTACATGTTTGACTGATTGCATAATTTCCATAAGGAGAAACAATTAGCAAAGCAAATATCACCCTATAATTAAAAAAACCTAATGGTATACTTATCATTTTAGCATTTTTCCATGAAAATCAAGGTAATCTATAATAATGTACTAACTAAACAACCTTTTAGTACATAAACCTAATGATACATATGGATGTGAGATTTAGAGCCTGTTTGGATTGGCTTATAAGTTGTTTATAAGTTATTTTCAATTTTTTTGAGTGTTTGGCTGGCCAGTAAAGTCATTTTGTGCTTAAAATAAGCTCAAAAAAAAATAATTAGCGTTTGTTTCATATCTAAAAAGCGAACATAATTTCTGCTAACTTCTACAAGCATCCTCTTTCCACCAAAACAATTTTTTCATGTATATATGGTGACTTCTTAATATAAGGTCATGCAACTAACTAATTTGTTAATACCATAAATCTTTTGCCACTCCCAAAAGAACCCACAAATAATTACCAACTAGTCATATTCATTAATTAATCGTGCAGTGTGTTCTCTTAAAAAGAAAATTTTGTGATTATCATTTCTCTACTATATGTATCAAGTCAACCCTTACTATTTGTGATTCAAGCTCTATAGAATAGAAAACAGAAAGTAAGAAACAATTTTTCCTCCACCGAGCACTCAAAATTTGTATTTTATGAGAATATGAAAAGCATCGAATAAAAGTACCAAAAAGATTCAAGTGTCTATTCATGCAGAAAAAAGTTATTGAGAATTAAAAATGTTTAGTTGGAATACTGATACACAATGGGAAAAAACGAATATGAGATACAAACTCAAATAAACACATACATATACAGTACATAAAGAACAGAGAAGTTTGATTTCTTGATACCCAATATATTGAATGAAACAAACTCTTCTTATTGTTATTCTTTGTTTCTAGCAAAAACAAGCTGTTGCACATGAATTATAAGTTAGTAAGCTCGAAAACAGTCAACAACACGATGCAGCAATACTCACAACAAAGGTATGGAAGACAATAACACACAATAAGTTGTTTTTAGCTTTCTTTCACAAATGGTGCGAAACATGAGTTATGCAACCTAAGAATTCGAAGAATCCTTTGTTGTTGACCTGCACATTATTAAATCAGACAAGAATTCAGAAAATCTTAGGATTGACAAATAAGTCATTTGGGCTGAAGTTGGCTGGGTCAAGATGGACTGAACTAATAGATGGGCCAATGTCCAATCTTGTCCAATGCTTATCTGTGTTAAGATGGCTGGGCCGACCCAACTTAACCCATTTGCATCTGAAATATTGTTCAAATTTATTGAAATACAGTCGAATACATTCAACTACACCCAAAACAAAAGGGTATATCAATATATAAATATACTAAAATACACAGCCCCCCTCGTGTATTTAAATGCACTTAAATACATCATTTTGAATACACATTTATTCAGAGAAATTAAGGTTGCATGTATCCAAATACATGTGATATCAGATAAGGTTGGATACAATTGAACAGTGTATTCAAATACCTTTGAAATACAGTCAAATACAACGAAAATGCCTAAATGTAGCTACGAATTGTAAATAGCAAAAAGGTAGCTACGGATTGAAAGCAAGCATTAAAAGATAGTTATGTAAGTTGCCATTTTCTTTAACATTTTGAAAAACTAAAAATATTGATATTCTTTTCATTGATAGCAAATATTTTCTTGCTCATGCTTTTCCAAATAAATAGTGTTCTGAAAATCAAATCTAAATATTTTTTTGATATAAGAAAAACTCAAGCACATGCTTTCACCCAAAATAATAAAGATATTCACTGTAAATAATTCCTCATTAGTTATCCTAATGAATTGTATATGAAATTATTATAACCTTGCTATCCGAAAACTAAATCAAAAGAAAATTAATTGTCATGTGAAGTAATGAATAATGATTTTGTCAGATTCCTCTCTTTTATTCCTTTGCCTTATCTATATAATTTTCTGATTTTCCTGTACATAATTAGGAGTGACAAACGGGTGGGCCAAGTCTGATATGGGTGAGTCTTAAAAGATTAAAAATGGATTAACCGACATATAATATGGATATTCATGGCTTCAAGAATAGTCAGGTGAGAACTCAAGCTAAAAGTTAAAATAAGCTTAGACTCTTAGAATTTCTTTAAAAAGCAAATTAAATTTCTTTAAAAAACAAAACAAAATAATTTAAAAAATAGTTAATCACGATTAGTAGTTGTTACACTTTTGAACGGAGGACAGTTGATGAGTCAGTTTGGGCTCACATGACGGGTCAGATTTGGACTAATGATTTGTGATGGGTTAACGTAGGTTAGCCCAAATTAGACCATCTTCAAAATTACTCTAACCCAAACACATTAAAACTTGGACGGATCAGGCGGCTCAAATGAGTTTGGGATAATTTTACCACCTCTAGAAAAGAGTAAAGATGAGTATCGACCTAGAGCGCTTACTTCGAACATTCGAAGAGAAAGAGAGAGAAGGAGAGCGAGGGTCATATACCTAGGGGGCTCAACGAAATCGGTGGTCTAAAGCCAAACCTCTATAAGAGGCCTTGAAAATATCTAATAAAATTTTACGTATTTTTATTCTCTTTTTTTTTTTTTTTTTTTTTTGTGAAGATGGTATATAGTTCATCTTGTATATGTTGTTTATTCACTCGGTTACATGTTAGCTTCACTATTAGAGATATTTAGTAACTCTATTCACTAAAATTAAAATAAACATTTGTGTAAGAAACATATATATTCGTAACACTATGTAGATGTCAAAATAATTTCATACATTTCGAACAATTCAAGTCTATTTTAAGTAAAAAAAAAATGGTTTAATCAAGTATTTATAAGAAACAATCAACTCTACAAGAGACTTCATCTTTTTAAAATTGTCAAAGTAGTCATCAATTTGTTCACTTTTATATATTGCATAATGTTTATTACTCTGATCTCTAATTTATGTGAAGGCGTTTGATTTGACAAGAAGTATAAGAGAAAAAGAAAGATTTTTGAAACTTTTAGTTTAAAATACGCCAAAGAAATTTTGTGGCTATAAACCATCTCATAAAGGATAAAATGAGATGTCATTTTTTTTTTGGACTAACTAAAAAAGAAAGAATGTCACATAAATGGAAAGAAAAGAGTATAAAATTAGAATTATTTATTTCAATAACCTCTATCACATTTTCAGAAAAGAAATATAAAATCTAGTCTCTTTTATTCATAGTTTATAATATATATAAAATTAAAATAATTGGGGGCTTTTTTGGGGGGGCGGGGGCGCTAAAGCTAAAGCAACTGCTTTAGTTGCTTCCCCTCGAGTTCGGCCGTGCATATATCTCTATTCATATTTTAAAGACCCCTTTTAACTAATTTCTTCTGCATTTATTCCGGTTTGCACACCACATTCACAGAGAGTAACAAGACATTGTAGAATAGCTCTTTGAGTTATTCATTTACTTTTTCAAGCATTAATTATTATTATTTTCTTCTTTGTTACCTTAACAATTATATTCTTCCACATTGTTTTACTTCAGTTGCGGGGGTTCAAGAATTTAGAGTCTAAGAACGTCGTGTTTTATTTTATGAGAATTAGTTCCATCTCATGATTGGAGGCATTCAACATGATATCAGACTGGCTTCCAGAAAAAGGCACATCTCGACCGTATCCAAATGATGCCGGTGGATGCATTTTTATCAATTCGGAACTATTTGTTGATTACCAACATGATTCTAATAAAATTTCTAAGAACCACAATCATTCAAACATGTTTTGATTTGAATTTGTGTTTGTTATATGCTATTTGAACAAATCTTCAACTCAATTTGAAATTTCCAATCCCAAATTTACCTAAAAGGTAGAATTTCAGTTCCAATTTTTTTATTTCGCTTTTTAAATTTAAAATTTGACCGATAAGTTTATATTTTGCAAAAGACATATAATTTTAATTTTTGCAAAGAAGGACCTCAACTCGACGTGAAGAGATTGTCCATAGTCTGTACCATGTGAGAGGATCATATAAAAGAATAGCTAATTACTACTATTGTTGATTTATTGGACCAGTGATCTTTGAAAAATTATTTGAATTTGAAATTTTGTAATAGCATGTAATCACAAGCATTTATAAACAAAATGAACATGGAGATATGCGCTTTATTACTACGGTGTCTTAGGATATTCAAATACCTTGTTTATGAACTATGGTTTGCTCATTCAGTAATATTCCACAAGAATTGAGAAAGTTATGATAGTTTTCACAAATTGTGGGGGTTTTGTGTTTATATGAAAAAAATACAACTTTTGAAATCTAAATTGCATGTCTAAAGACAATCTCAACGTCAAATCAACCTCTATCCAAATCAATAATTTCGAATCATGAATCATGATTTTACGTTCATATCCAAATTCCCATTTACTTTTCTCGAAATAGTTTTTCACTTTATTTGAAAATCAGTGTTTGGTCATGAAAATTTCAAATCCAACTTGAAATTGTATTTCAAATTTGACAAACTACTTATAGCCTGTTTTCCACCTCACTTTCACTTTCAAAGTTGTATTTACATACATTCCAATATGAACATTATGCCAAATATATTTTGCTAAAAGTATAACCAAACATAACTTCATCTTCAATTCAAACTCAATAAATTTCAAATAACGTGAAAAATATTTGAAATATATGGTCAAACGCCTACTTAATTCTTCCTCTTATAAGAAAGAAAAGCTTGTTCCAAGACTTTCCAGAATCATAGTTATGATTACAAAGTTTCCCAAATCCTGTCTTGTTATGAAAAAAAAAAGATATCCACTACAAGTGGATTCACAACTTGAATTTGCTAGGGAAAGGCATCCACGATGCAAGTGAATTTTCAACACATATGACATACTAGTGTATTGGTGGCATCAATGGTTAGTGAAACCTCGAGGGTCTCCCTAAAATTAGCTTGGCTAGAAGACCACCTCACCCCCTCCATCCCTCTTCCATTTTCCTCTTTAGGAAAAGTCATTCAAAGAAGAGTTTGAAACTTTTTGAAAATCCATGCTAAACTATTCCCTAATAGTGCTTGAATATTATTTTTAAGAGGCAGATCTAGAAAACTTTAGAAATACGAAAATCTTGTCAGCCATTCAATTTTGAAAAACAAAAGAAAGCCAAAAGTTTCCATTTCATTTTCCAGATTCCAAGAAGTAATAATATGTGGGTCCCTGACTTTACCCTTTCAGACATCCAAGCTGTCTTCCTCAAACCCTCAAGCTAACATCGCATGTGCTTTTCTCCATAGTACTCTGTATCCACAGTGTCTCTGCTCAATTCACACTAAAAACCAGAAGTAGCAAAGTTAAAAGTAAAAAACTGAAGATCCCAAAGCTAAGGCTACCTATTTCTTTCTATATTTTCACATTACATCACACCAATTATCACATAACAAGAAAGCTTCAGAAATAGTGTTGTAACCAAATGTTCTCTGGATTACCAAGTTATTGTTATCTCCTTTTCTTGAGTTTCCTTTTGTGCTTGACAACATTGTGTTTAGCAGGAGACCCTTATATACATTATGAGTGGGCTGTTTCTTACATTAAAGCTTCTCCTCTTGGAGTTAAGCAGCAGGTTCTTGATTCTACCCATATTCTTGTTTCTGCTTAAATAACAGATCTTTACTTATAATTTAATATAGTAGGACTAAGTAATCTTGTTGCGTTGTTTCTACGCGTATATGATGAGACTTTACTTTGAATTATTCCTTTTAAGTAAATTGCAACCCCAGCTTTGACATGTCAAATTCCCTATGGGTATTAGTGTATTTTGCAAGACTTGTGACTAAAATACATTTTCTTGATAGTGTAGAGCTGCCTGATAAGATGTACTGAATATGTTTATAGGGATGTTCTTTAGACCATAACATTGTTTAAAATAGCTAACTTAAGGTTCCTGTGCATTCTCACATTGTGAATTGTGATCATACAAATTATATTTATTGTTTTTTGATGGATATGATTATATGAATGCAAGAAAATCATATTGCTATGGGAATATCTTGACCCATTTGAAGGGCCCCTTCTTCATCTTCAGGACTGAGTTACATCAATAATTGAATCACACCATTTCATACTTTGAAGGCCTTAGAGCTGTTGATAATTTGAACTACTCCTATGACCTATGATTTTTACTCCATATTTGTTGTCAGCTCTATGCTGGGATTTGCTGTGCTGAGTATGCCTTATAAATGTCCGGAACCTAAATGCCCCAAGAAAAAATGAAATGAACCAAAATACCCCAATAAAAAGAAGAAGTTACTAAAGTACCCTTAACGCAGGAAATTCCTGCGCTAAAGAAGTCAATAATTCAATTGACTTTTCGGTAGATTCTATTGCCCGTTCGTACTTGATTTGACGTAAAGTTGCATGGTGCAATAATTTTCTATGTTATATGATATGTTTAAGCTCATTCAAACTATATATATATATAGCAGATTTTGGATGAGAGAAAAACTCATCCACCTCGTAAATTAGTAACAATAGAGGATCCTCCAGTTGTTAGGGTTTCATTGTTTTGGGACGGGGAGATTATTTATTATTCTAATAATGTGCGTTATAGTATTCCACCAAAATACCATGTTACGTTTCCACCTGACCTGAAATACTCAACACTACTCGAAGCCTTATATAGTAGAATTAGAGTTAGTAGGCGAGATTTTAATTTATCTGTAATAGGGAGATATCCAATATCGTTTTCACCGCAAGGTCTAGTTAATTATGGCGTGTGGAATATCATAGACGATGTCTCTTTGACTGATTATTTGGGGGCGCTGGATGATTATAGAGAATATATCACTCTGAACGTGGTTGAAATATATATCGAGAAGATACCTACAAATCGTCGCGAAGTCCGGGCTAAAGCTCGTCGGGAAGCCCCAGATAGAACTCGACGGGGAGCCTCGGCTAGAATTCGTCGGGAAGTCCTAGAAGTTCTGCCTGAAGTTGCTTTGGCTGATCTTAACTTTCGTGGAGCGGATGAAGAAGAGCATTGGAAACTTTTAGAAAATAAAAACCTTCATCGAGATTCTTCTTATCCAGTTTTTCCAATTATTCAAGAATGTTTAGGCCTTTGAAAATATTTACCACAAACATAAGATTATGGAGTGTCATATTGTTGCGTAAACCAAGCAAATGCTCCTAATAATGATAGTTGGGATCTAGACTACAATGAGGATGATGAAGCAGGGGAAAACAATGAAGAAGAGAAAGAAAGTAAAGAGGAAGATGAAAATGACGAGGTAAAGAGGAAGATGAAAATGACAAGGTGGTCCCAGAAAGTGATGAAAATTAATCGTTGTCTTTTATGAGACTTTATCATTGTTGTGTCTTTATCCTTTTTTTAAGATAAGTTATTTCTGAATTGCATCATTTATAACAATCTGAAAATACTTAAAATACACCATTCATAACAAACTGAAAATACATCATTCATAACATACTGAAAGTACTTAAAATACATCATCCACAACAAACCGAAAAGACTTAAAATAGATTCATAAGTTCATGCCCATGACTAGAGGTTCCGCCACCATGAGATGTTCCGCCACCACGAGATATTCTGCCACCACGAGAGGTTCTTCCACCAGGAGAGGTACTTCCACCACTATCCCATAGGGGACACTTACGCTTATTTTGGCCTTGCAAATTGAACATTTCTGAGAGTATCTCCCTCTGGAACATCCATTTCATTGGGAATACGGGTGGTTGCTCGCTTACGTAATGTACGGATAAATTCTTTGTTAGCAATCATAAAAAATGGCTCTGGTGGCCAATAACAATCATCACCAAGTGGGAAGACCCGACCGGCATATGCTTTTGCATAATTTTCCAAAGTATATTCCGAAGCCACATATTGCGATGCCCCCTTTCAATTGTCTCAAAACACTTGAAGGCGTGAGAACATGGCATGTGGTATGATTGCCACATGTGCATGTTCTTGGTATCTCACAAATATTGTGAATCTTAGCTCCACGATCTTGGTGCACACTTGTTTTGACTTCAAATATACGTTGTGCCGGGTTGTACTCAGTCATTGAGTTTTGCTCAGACTTTCTTCTGTGATACTCAAATAGGTGTGTTGGTTTTGGCATCCATTTCAGAACGTCTGCCAAAATTCCTTTGGCCTCCTTTGATCTACTCACGAACCGTTCCACAACTTGCTTAAAAGTCATTCTCACTATTGCAGTAACGGGTAGTCCTCGTGCAGATTTCAAAAAGCCATTAAATGATTCAGAGCTGTTTGTTGTTAGCTTCTCCAATCTTTTACCTTCATTCTTGTGTAATGTCCATTTTTCTTTATCCAGTGCATTCAACCAGTGGTAGGCTTCCTCATTCATCTCCCTATCAACTCCATCCGCATAAGAAACTTCTTCTCTCTATGCTCTGTTGCGTCATACCGCCCACATCCAATTGTTCAGTGGATGGCTTTTATATGCCCTTTGAAAATTTGCCTTCAAATGCCTCAAACAATAACGATGGTAGGCAAAGGGAGGCTGTCACCCCTGCAACCCAAACATATTAGCCAATATGCCATGACTTATGTCTGAAAGCACGCATATACCCATTCGATCCTTAATAATGTGTTGCCTCAAATAGGTTAGGCAAAGGGAAGCTGTCACCCCTGCAACCCAAACATATTAGCTAATATGCCATGATTTATGTCTGAAAACACACATATACCCATTCGATCCTTAATAATGTGTTGCCTCAAACAGGTCAAAAATATACCCCATGTCTCCGTGCTCTCATTAGTTGCAATGGCTAAAGCAGAGGGAATATCCACCCATTCCTACTGCAATTAGTAGCTTGATGTCATATATCCTGTACACATGCGTGCCGTCTATTGATATTACTGGCCGACAATGAGCAAAACCATCAATGCGTGGTTTAATGCGCAAAACGCAAAATTAAAAATATTACCGACCACACCAGGTTTCGACTTGAGCTTCCATTCAATGACTGAGTACAACCCGGCACAGCGTATATTCGAAGTCAAAACAAGTGTGCACCAAGATCGTGGAGCTAACATTCACAATATTTGTGATTATCAAGAACATGCACAAGTGGAAATCATAACACATGCCATGTTCTCACGCCTTCAAGTGTTTCGAGACAATTGGAAAGGGTGGATCGTAACATGTGGCTTGGAATATAACGTGGAAAATTATGTAAAAGCGTATGCCGGTCGGTTCTCCCCACTTGGTGATGATTGTTATTGGCCACCAGAGCCATTTGCGATGATTGCTAACAAAGAATTTATCCGTACATTACGTAAGAGAGCAACCATCCATATTCCCAATGAAATGGATGTTCCAGAGGGGAGATACTGTTGGAAATGCTCAATTTGCAAGGCCATGATAAGCGTAAGTGTCCCCTACGAGATCATGGTGGAAGTACCTCTCCTGGAGGAAGAACCTCTCGTAGTGGCGGAACATCTCGTGGTGGCGGAACATCTCGTGGCAGCGGAACCTCTAGTCATGGGCATGAACTTATAAATCTATTTTAAGTCTTTTCGGTTTGTTATGGATTATGTATTTTAAGTACTTTCGGTATGTTATGAATGATGTATTTTCAGTTTGTTATGAATGGTGTATTTTCCGATTGTTATGAATGATGCAATTCAGAAATACCTTATCTTAAAAAAAGGATAAAGACACAACAATGATAAAGTCTCATAAAATACAACGATTAACTTTCGTCACTTTTTGGGACCACCTCGTCATTTTCATCTTTCTTTTCTTCATTGTCTTCCCCTGCTTCATCATCCTCATTGTAGTCTAGATCCCAACTATCATCATTAGGAGCACTTGCTTGGTTTACGCAACAATATGGCACTCCACAATTTAATGTTTGTGGTAAATATTTTGGAAGGCCTATCCATTCTTGAATAATTGGAAAAACTGGATAAGAAGAATCTCGATGAAGGTTTTTATTTTCTACCAGTTTCCAATGCTCTTCTTCATCCGCTCCACGAAAGTTAAGATCGTCCAAAGCAACTTCCCGGCGAATTCTAGCCGAGGTTCCCTGACGAGTTCTATCTGGGGCTTCCCGATGAGCTCTAGCCGGGAATTTGTAGGTATCTTCTCGATATACATTTCAAGCACGTTCAGAGTGATACATTCCCTATAATCATCCGGCGCCCTCAAATAATCAGTCAAAGAGACATATTCTATGATATTCCACACGCCTAATTAACTAAACCTTGCGGTGAAAAAGATATTGGATATCTCCCTATTACAGATAAATTAAAACCTCGCCTACTAACTCTAATTCTACTCTATAAGGCTTCGAGTAGTGTTGAGTATTTCAGGTCAGGTGGAAACCTAACATGGTATTTTGGTGGAATACTATAACGCACATTATTAGAATCATATAATACTATAACGCACATTATTAGAATCATAAATAATCTCCCCGTCCCAAAACAATGAAACCCTAACAACTGGAGGATCATCCATTTTTACGAGTTGGATGAGTTTTTCCCTCATCCAAAATCCGCTTTATATGGAGTTTGAATGAGCTTAAACATATCATATAACGCAAAAAATTATTGCACCATGCAACTTTACGTCAAATCAAGTAGATCTGCCCATCCTGCGTTAAGGATACTTTTAGTACCTTTTTTTTTTTGTTGGGGTATCTTGGTTCATTTTTTCTTTGGTCATTTAGGTTCCGGCTGGGAATTTTAAGCTTGGAGGTTTAAAAGTTCTGCTACTGGACTTTGAAAATACATCCTAGGGGTTCTTTAGCTGATCAGTGACCGGTTCCTCCATCCTATTGTTTCCTTGTAAAGACTTATGTTTTTATCCGGTCAATATCTAATTCTACTTTACATGGTTTGCTACTTTAGTTTAGCTTAACATTTGACTTTCATGAGTCTTGATACATTTTAAAGAGTTGTTTGGGTTATCAACTAGTGCTTCTTTTGTTTTTTGGTTAGTATCTAGTTTTGAACATTTTACTTCATTGCGCTCCATTTCAAAAATCTACGGTTTGAAGACTAAGCGTGTGATTATAGGAGCCAACATGTTGACAACTGGACAACCTTATATTTTGCTTCAAATTTCTATGCCTATGATGTTCCGACAGCTAGGCTCAGAGCACTTTGCCACTCTTCATATCCTGTCTTACTCTGGCTTTCCCTTTTCTGATTCTTTATTCTGGACGCATTTACGAAATCCACAATAGATCTTTACTTTAGGAGAATTAGCTGCAACCCTTTTGAGCTTTATCTTACTCTACAATTGACAATGTTTATTGCTAGTATATGAAGATTTATTCTTTTCAGGTGATTGGAATAAACGGTCAATTTCCAGGACCCATTCTCAATGTCACTACCAACTGGAATGTGGTTGTCAATGTTAAAAATGATCTTGATGAGCCTATGCTTCTTACATGGTAAACCATAAAACCTACTATGATAAATATATAGGGAAGCACAAGCTTAGATGCTGTAATGAACATAAATATGCTAATTAAGTGCAGGAATGGCATCCAGCAGAGAAAGGATTCATGGCAAGATGGTGTATCTGGCACAAATTGTCCCATTCCTGCTGGCTGGAATTGGACATATGAATTTCAGGTTAAAGATCAGATAGGCAGCTTCTTTTATTTCCCTTCCTTACGCTTCCAGAGAGCTGCTGGTGGATATGGAGGGATCACTATAAACAACAGAAATATCATTCCTCTGCCGTTTGCGGCACCAGATGGGGACATCACACTCTTTATTGGTGACTGGTTTATAAAGAGTCATAAGGTTGGTTACAAATTTTAACAGATCAGCCCATTTTTGTTAAAAATATATCCTTATAAATTTAGTGACTCACTTATTAAATCTTTCGGGCTTAGGAACTCAGACAAGACATCGAAAATGGAGTTGCCCTTGGCCCTCCTGATGGTATCCTATTCAATGGACTAGGTCCCTACCGTTATGATAATGCCCTTGTATCAGGCGGTATATCCTACCTGACAGTGAATGTAGAACCAGGTTATTACATTCTTCTTTCTCGTTGGGGATTTATCTGTATGGTTTCAGTACATCGTCGCATTTTAATATCTTTACATTATTCCATTCCATTGCATGGTACTCTTGGTTCAAGCTTAAATTTAATTATTACTATTACATTATTATATTATGAGGGAGGATTATTTGAGGTGCGTTTTAAAGGTTGAATTCTCAGATGCTATTATCATTCACATCACTGGAGCTTTTGGCTTTATGTTAGATTACTACAAAAAAAGGTCTGTTGCTTTGGATTTAGCAAGGCTGTTAAAGTTCTTACCTCTACATTTAATTGATCTAAAGGAAGATACTTTGCCTAGTCATGAATCTTGACCTCAAAATGTGCATCTTTACTCAAGTTGGAACTTGTGTGCACAAGGCCTCTTTTACATTTGAGGATCAAATTTTGGGGAAATCTTTGATAGGAAACCGAGTCAATTGACTGTAATTGTTTTTGAAGAGTTCTTCTCTTATTCCGATCGTGTGTATGTACTGAATGGTGTCACTTAGTAGTTCACTGGGAAGTAACATATTAGCACCTCAAAATTTTCATTCAGTTACATATACTATTATTCTTATCACAGATGTCATTTGTCTTATTTATTTCTAACAGGCAAAACGTACCGCCTTCGAGTACACAATGTTGGTGTTTCAACTAGCTTGAATTTCAGAATCCAAAATCATAACCTTCTTCTTGTGGAGACTGAAGGTTCATACACAGTACAACAGAACTACACAAGCTTGGATATCCACATCGGTCAATCATATTCCTTCCTGGTCGCAATGGATCAAAATGCCAGCAGTGATTATTACATTGTTGCCAGTCCACGCTTTGTTAATTCCTCTGATTCATCAAAGTCGGTAGGAGTCGCTGTCTTGCATTACTCAAATTCACAAGGACCTGCTTCAGGTCCTCTTCCAGACCCTCCTAATGAATCTGACCCATATTTCTCAATGACTCAAGCAAAATCCATAAGGTTGTAGAAAGTGTAATTATTATTTGCTAAATTATGTACTCTCCCCAAGTTAATTGTGTGCATCATTACTTATCACAAAATTGTGCATCATCAGCTTACTGTACAATTTGTCAACATGTGTTACTCAAAAGTAGAGATAAAGGATGTTCTCTCCCGCTAACCCCCTACCCCTACGCCAAAAAGATATGAAAAAGAAAAAGAAATATGTTAGCTTAATGTCAGAAGGAAGATTTTGTAGTCTTGATCACTATGTAGCCATTTTGTAGTCAGAGATTCTCGATTTTCAAGGATCTGCTGCTAACTTGTTATTGTAATATTCTACAGATGGAATGTTTCTGCTAGTGCTGCACGGCCAAACCCCCAAGGATCCTTCAAATATGGTGAAATCACTGTGACTGATGTGTTTGTCCTTCATAATAGGCCTGCAGAGCTAATAGAGGGGAAGTGGCGCACTACTCTCAGTGGTATTTCATACTTAGCACCATCAACACCTTTAAATCTTGCTCAGCAATTTAACATCCCAGGTGTTTTCAAGCTTGACTTCCCCAATAAAATGATGAACAGGCCAGCAAAAGTTGATACGTCCGTAATTAACGGTACTTACAAAGCATTCGTGGAAATCATATTCCAAAACAATGATACAACTATTCAGAACTATCATCTGGACGGCTATGCCTTTTTTGTTGTCGGGTGAGTAGTGTATTTTCATATAGTTGCGCCACATCACTTGTTTTCAGTTTGGAATCAGATGTCTGAACTTTTTGTTCTCAAAAATGGCAATAGTATGGACTACGGGGAATGGACAGAGAATAGTAGAAGCACCTACAACAAATGGGATGGTGTTGCTCGATGCAATACCCAGGTAAAAGTTATCAGTCTACTTTCTTCTCTAGAACAGATATTGCTCAAAACGGTCCCTTCTTTCCAATTTATAGTCACCATAACTTTTATTATGATTTCTACCATGATGCTAATTGCTCCAAAGTGCAAAGGTGAAATTGCTTTTGCGCTTTTAGAGTCAAAAGAAAATAATGGTCCCACCTCATTGTCTTCCTTTTGTCATACTTAGTAAAAATTAATATTAGTATTTTGTCAAAACTATTCATTTATAAACAAAAGGAAATTTTTTCTCTCTTACAGGTGTTTCCTGGTGCTTGGACTGCGATTTTAGTCTTCCTAGACAATCCTGGCATTTGGAACTTACGTGCTCAAAACCTCGACTCATGGTACCTTGGCCAAGAAACTTATGTTAATGTGGTGAATCCGGAGACCCCAGAGCTTCCAGTTCCAGCAAACACCATCTATTGTGGTGCACTGGCACCTTTACAGAAGTAAGATGTCTCTCCTATTGCTCCGCTGCTTATACCGGTTTTTATGATCTTTCATGGAAACAAGTCCTTACTCCTTCCGTAGGAAAAAGAAGCATGTCCTCAACATTTCAAAATGTAGAGAATGTTAGTTGTCTGTGGGGAAATGTGCACCCTTTTTTGGCAATTGCAGTTATTAAGTACTCTTACGGTATCTCATACTTTTGCAGGGACCAAGCTCGGAGAGTAAATTTCTCTGGTGCATCATCATTGACAAAAACAATCAAGCTGATCTTCATAGGTTTTGTTGTATCACTACTTGGAAGTTTTATGAGGTAGCAAATTGACCTGAAAGCAGCAGAGAAGTTGGAAATTGCCACTGAATGAGTCTTTGAGCTAACTGGTTTTCTTTTATGGTTTGTAATATGTAATTAGTTGAACCATATATTTAGGTATCTCCACGTTGACTGTGAATCAATTTTGTGTTTCTTGTGCGGTTTAATATTAGTCAAATGTATTTAAAGAAACATTATTCTTGGTATTTTAGAGGCATATCCATTTTTTTTTTTTTTTACCTTATTTTTGGGAACGGGCAAGTACTGAGATAGAGGACAATCGAATCCACATGCGTAGTGGTAAACTTCTATGATGCCATTGAATTAAATGCTTGATAGCTCTTGGATGCATGTTTACACGTTTGATAACACATTGATCCTTTTTTGTTCAATAAGATGAAATTATTTTGATAACCTAGATTCCTATTTCTTAATGGTAGAATTAGGAGGTACAACAGGTTATTAAAACTTAAAAAGAGTGCTGTAGAAAGTTGCCAAAAGCAAAGGATGGAGAATCTTCTGAAGAATACAAGGTAGCTAGAAGGAAAGCTCGGAAGGTTATTAGTAAGGTCGGGGAGAATCTCTAGATGGCTTGTAAAAAAAAAAAACTAGGGACACGAGAAGGGGAGAAAGAAATGTGTAAACTAGCACGACTAAAAGAGAAGGGTAAGAATGTAAACTAGGAAAGGTGTATTAAGGATGATTCTCAATAAGTGTTGTCAAGAGATAACGAGATCTAGAAAAAGATGAAGAGACTACTTTGATCAATGTTCAACTCGACCCAAGAGAGTAACATTTTAAAACCCCATGCGTTTGTGAACAGTAGAAACTTTAGCTACATCTGTATAATTAGGTGATAGAGGTAAAGGAAGGCGTGGAAAAATATAAGGATTAGAAAAGCTTATGGTCCTGATAATATCCCTATAGATGATTAGAAGTGACTTGGAGATGTCACGACCCAATTTACGGGCCATGATGGTTCCTACACTATCTCATTGGTAGGCGAATTATCTCCCAAATTGATAAATTATTTACAAGGGAAAAAGGGAAAATCAACTACCCCAAAACATTATCCATTAGTCTAATATAAATAACAGGAAGTACAGAAATGTAACTTAATCTTTACAACCCAAAAATCTGGTCTAAATGATACGAGAGCACTAATAAGTCTGATACAAGTCCAAAAGACAAATACAACTGTAGGGGCCACGAGTCAACCATGTAGCTCACCCTGAAACTCTTTGATGCTGTGCCTCAGGATCAACGATGAGGTTTCGAACTAGAACACGAGTCTGTGAGAATGCAACAGATCAAAGTGTCTGAATGTATGAATGCAATGCACTGGCCAAATCTCATACCTATTACACACATGCTATAGGTCATGCTTTATAGTCATGACCCATGGGAGATTCGCGAGGTCCATATACCTCTCAACGCCATCCGGCATGTACCCTCGGACGGGGTGATAACCATATCAATCATATCATATCATATCACATTCGCGCAACTCATATCATCATACCCGGAAACATTTCCCCTTGGGCTTAAACAAATCAACCTTACCTTTTTCTCGGTCTCGACGGACCATCTCATATCTCCTAAAATGCCTCATCATAATGAATATATATGTATGGATGCATGCATGGATAAGTACAAATGCACAGTAACAAGTGTCAACCGAGTCATGAAGTAAGGGATGAATATATTTACACCACGGATCACGTAATATCAACTCAAGGTTAAGATTGATGCCACTTTCATGATATACATGAGATATGGTGTGATGAATGCAACTAAACCAATTCACACTCATAATAGTCAAACATCGCTATCTTAGCCCAAATAAGCAACAACCATACCAACCTAAGTGGATTTATCACCACAACCATTGTCCGTAGGCCTATCATGCTTCCCCCGTCACAACATCCTAACATGCATACAATAATTTCCCGAACAAATACACCGTACCCACCCAAGTGTTCATCACAACCACTAAGTTGGGGGCCCCTTTCACGCCCAATACCCTTTTAAAATTTATAGACTATATATGTCCTCCAATCGGAGTCTAAAAGAGTAAACCGTAATCTACCTCGATGCCGAGCGGGAGCCACAAACCTTCAAACCTGGGCCTTCCCTTTTCGGAGAAAAGTCTATCAAGATACAAATTCTACATTGATACACGATTCTAAGGATATCCATAAAGTCATAAAAAGGATTCGGGTCCAAAAGTCCATCCAAAACCCCGTCTCCCAAACCCTGAAGGTCAAAATGGTAATTTATCATGAATTCCGGTTCAACAAGGTCAAAATAGTATTCTACGAGGTGATAAGTTAGTATTTTACCAACTTATTTCTTCTTTAATCTTAGATTTTTGCTATGTTTTGATTGAGAAAATAGTGCATTTAATGTCGTTTACTTCCATTTTATAGGTTCATATGATTGAGAAGAGTTTGGAAGAAACCAAGTGAAAAACAAGTCAAAAAGAGACCAAATTGAAGAAAATGAAAAAAGTGGCTAAAAATGCAAAAAATGGCCAGAAATGCAAATCCAAAAATCTGGAAAATATGGAGGCTGTTTTTGTCATTTTTAGTGAGAAATTTGGGGGGTACTACAAAAGCAAGACATGAAGACATTATTATCATATTTGGTCATTTCACAAGACTTTTGGGAGCTAGGGTTTCATCACCAACACTTTGGAGAAGATTGGAGCACTTTAATAAGCAAATTCTTAACCCTTTCTTCAATTCCATGTTATGTATTGAATATCTAAGTGTGTAGTAATCCATTCCATTACTTGAATCTTCTTTATGAAATATTCATTGTCCAAGTTTTGGATTAAAACTCTTGTTATGCTTATGTATTGAATGATTTTTATTTCTAATTTTAGTGGATCTTTGTTTCTTTAATTAATCTTGTTCTTTATTGTTTCTTAAGGGATTAGCTAACCCTAAGACTCGCCCGTTTACTTCGATTTGAGCTCGGAAGAGGAAAATTGAGGTTGGGAAAGATTAATTAACAAGGATTTGGGGCTTTAAACTCCATCTAATAACTTGAGCTAAGAATAAGAAAGCTGACTTGAGGTTAAATTGATTGTGCTTAATATCACGCTTTAAGGCTTGGAAAAGCTAGAGTGAAATTCATTGATTTGGTTGGAAGAGTTTCAATAAGATTTTAGAAATCATTATCTATTAACATAAACTCGCTTTTAATTGTAAAATCATAAAATACATTGGATTGTTACTTGATAGTAATTTCTTTTGTTTTCCTTTGCTTGTGAGGCGATTGATCACTTTACTCGCTTTCTAGTTAGTTTATCTTTGTTAGTTTATAAATCAAATATTGAAAAAGTGTTTGGCTTAGTGTAGAAAGTGAAAATTCCTTACTTGCTTAATAACCTAGTATATTGTTCCCTGTGGGATTCGACCCCGACTCATAGTTGGGTAAATTCTATCGCATACAACCGTGTACACTTTCTTTTTGAGGAGTAGATTTGGACGTCATCACGAGGTTACACGAATCTAACAGCACCCATATTGCTATGCTTTAGTCCGGAACACCAAAATGAACCCAAAAATATCCAAACTCGAACCCCAATGGTAAAATCAAAAATTCGACTCATAAATAGTTTACCCATGATCTAGGTGTCACGACCCAACCCCGTAGGCCGTGACTAGTGCCCGAGTTGGGCACCCAAACGCATTCGTCAAACCCGAATCACACACAGCTGGCTTATGCACATATGAATATCAAACGCTGCTTCAAACACATCTCAAACTCAAACACATATATATACATATATCGAAAGCCGACAAGGCTGTCCGATGGCGCACTGGCCCAAAACATATAATATACAAACCCATCTGTGCCGGATAGGCACATAACCCACATATACGTCTACGGGCCTCTAAACAAACCAACGAATCATATGACGGACGGGGCCCCGCCGTACCCCCGAACACACACACATATATGCAACGAACGAGTATATACCAAGATATAGCTCGGGATAAAAGGAGCACTCAACACAAGAGATAGGTCTCCTAACCGGCGGATCGCCAAGCAAGGCGTCGTACTGCGGGCATGAAACGCGACCCCAGGAAAGGGGTCGGTACGAAATATGTGCGAGTATGCAAAGCAGGAGAGGATACAAGCAAATATGAGTCACACTCGAAACGAAGTAACCGAAAATAAGTACATTTCCAAAATGTCAAAGGTTTATTTTCAAAATACAAAGCATGCGTAAGGCACGGGAAATATGGTCGCCGCCCCGTCGATAGCGCCATAACACGGCATAACACCGAAGGTTTCAAATCTCCGTACACCCGAACGCAACACATCATCACAACACATCATAAGCCATATCACAAAGATAACTTCATAAACGGAACCGGCCCTATGGCGAGGTCTCGGAACCATAACACGAGATAACACCGGAATACATCATAGTGCGCACGACAATAAACCGGCCGGGAACCGGTGAAAGATGTACCAACAACACGCGCGAGCGAGTCGTGAGTAACCATATGCATAAAATCGTTATCACAAGTTCAAAAAAGTAAGTAAAATAACCATATTTGGGGATCGGGAAACTCGTCACACCAAACTCTCTCAAACGTCATCAGAAAAGTACAAAAGAAGGTCGCGGGACCCACGGACGAGTGGCAACCCGAGCCGGGCCCGCCTATGGAAAACATACTCATCACACGTCACACAACCTTCCACAGCGATATCGAGGCAATCCGAGCCCTTAGTCGAAAGTTACGGCAGTTCGTAGTTTCAACATCGTCTAAGAATAAAACTCTTTTGAAAATCAACTTTTATGCAATTTTAAGAGAGAAGAAAAATCAATTATTCCAAAAACATCAAAGCCAATATTTTCTCACATCAACATATGAATATCGAGAGACAAACACGAATCATAGACATGCTCGGATTGTGAGTAGAATTTCCTCGAGACTCGTGTCGTAGCCTATGTACAACTAAGACATGCCAAAAGAAAGAAGAGTTAAGCTTTACATACCTCGCTCGCACCCAACACTAATCCAAATCAAACTTATATCTCGAACTCTCCAAGATCTACATAACATTAATAAATGCCAACGTCAACCAAGCATTTAGAGGCTAATTTCCAAACTAACACATAATCTGTAGGAATTTGGGCGTACTTCCCCCCGAAAATAGACCAACCCGAGAATTCAACTCGGCCAAATTCAACAACACAACAACACCAACAATCATTCCAACAATATCCATAATCAATTCAAACACATTCGAACATTAATAATCCTTCTCCACACATTCCAACAATATTCCAATTATGCTTACCACAACTACATACTTACAAACCAACATGTAATCAAACTAACGCATATTCAATTATCAATCCAAAACCATTCAAACAACATTCAAGAACTCTTTAAATAATTCATACAATATTTCCAACAACCCAACAAATACTCCATTCCACCCGAAATGGTTCCAAACCCGAGAACCTCAACTCTAACACATTCCTTGATTTCAAAACATGATTTACTCCAACAATCTATACTCTAACCATGCCATTTCCATAAACATAAAAATTACACTAAATGCACCAAATCTTCCAAATCAGCCCATAACACTTACAATACCAATTTGAATAATTAAACTCTTATTTCCAACATAAAATCCACATAACAACAACAACCAAAATTCCAAGAAAACTAATTCATTTCTTGACACACATAAGGGGCCATATTCGGCCAACACACTTACATACACACTTCATGATTTTTATTCACTTCAACACTCTACAACAACCAAACATACTACATAGAACTCATGCACCACCTTTAACACAACACACACACATGCACGGCTAAATAGCATAGTACACGGCTCAACTTCAAACACCAAATTTCCATGAATTCCATCCATATTAACATACAACAACACACATAAACCTTCCATAACTCATAAAACAAGGTTAGAATTTACCTTTCTTCACGACTCCTCAATTTGTCCAAAGTTGGCCAAGGATGAAAACGAACAATCAACGCTTGAAACAACAACTCCACGTTATCAAGCACCCTCCAATTAGTGGGAAAACTAGGAGAAATAATTTTTTTTGGTGGCTAAATCTTGGACTCTCTTTTTCCTCTTCTTGGCCGTGAGGTTGAAGCTTTGTTCTTCTCCAAGTTTCTTGATTTTTCTAAGTCTTAAGATGATGAAGAAATGATCCCTCTAAGTCATCTTTTTTTTCATATAATAGCCAACCATGTGGCCATGGCCCACTCCAAAGGTGGCCGGCCACATGGCTCCTTTTGTTTCCTCATTTCTTTCAATAATTGGCAACTTCCACAAATTCCATCTTTGGTCCCGAAGTTTCTTTAATGTTTCCATACCAATAACGTCATACACACTTAGGTCACATGACAAAATCGAAGGTCACACGTCTCGACTTCGTAACCGGAATGGTCTTAACCCCAACTTATCATAGTTAACCGAATCGTCCCGACGTTTCAAATACGGGATGTAACATCCTTCCCCCGCTGGAACATTCGTCCTCGAATGTTCAACTAGTCTTATAAGGTCGCATAAGGATCTTGGGGAGAATTCCTGTTATTACCATAACACATAGTCGTACCGGCCAATCATACTCTTTCTTTCCTTCTTTATCTCGAATTCGAACTCTTCTATTGATCCTTTACTTAGCTCTCACCTTTCAACTTTCCGATCACACATTATGTTGCAACCCTAGCTTCTCATTTGCCTCTTACATCTGAACTTACAAGATTTCCAAAAAACCTCCCAGGGGGTCACCCATCCTGAATTTGCTCTCCTCAAAGACGCTAACCCCTCGGAACTCTGATGAAATACGATGCTTTACCCCCAATATAATCGCATCCGCCTCATCACATGACTTTCATCACGTAATCTGGAGTAAATTAAAGCCCCAACAGATTTCCAAACGCTCTCGTAACACACTTACTATCTTACCCCTTTCCAACCCTCGACACTCACCTCTCACCTACGGACATGCCTACTTCCCATTCCAGATACCCAAATTCTCTATGGCAACAAACATACCTTGGGCGTCGTTATTTATAAATACCTAATTATCGGCTTTCGGATCCCTACTCGTCGCTATCAAACAACATTCATGCAACAAATACACATACATAAGAATATTACAATAAAGGCTCATATACCTGGATCTGCATTCGGTGCCGCCTCCGGATCTCGCCTACCTGCCAAAGCGTATATCTTTGTTCGAAGGACCGCTAGCACCGGGGACTCCGCGCGACCTGCGCCACCGCCATCGGTGCCGCACACCACCGACTCCATGTGGCGCACGGTGGCTGAAGAAGATGAGCACGCCCGGCCGGTGGGCCGCGCCGCACGCGCCCAAACCAACCGACAGCGGGCATCCCTCATCGATGGCCACCGACGACCCTGATTAAAACAGCACCGCCGGCACCTGAACACTCTCCCGGTGAGACCTCCCCGGTGGGGGCACGGAGGTCCGGGTGGTCTCGTCGGCGCAGCCTCCGCTTGCCGAGGACCTGGGCCTCGGAACTACCGGTCCGCCCGGACGGTCCCTATGTCGTCGTCGCCTGTTAACGGTGTGTATCCGGCACGGCGGCGGAAAATATCCACCGGATCGATGATCGGCCCGCGCCTCGGGAATCTCTCCAGAATACCCGGCAGATCTGGCCCTCTTGGGCGACCTCCTATCACGATCTCTCCGGATACATTCGGCCTCGACGCCGGTCTTCCATCCCACGGGCGTGCGCCCGCAACCGGCGATGTCCGTATCGGCAACGCCGCCATTGTCGTACGTCAATCAAGTATTTGTCCAACCCTATCACATACCGATGCATTCGGTCGGCCATATCCGCCACTATAGCGGTGCATATCGGGCCGGAAGAATCAAATTCCAAGTTATACTCGCGAACACTCCGACCCCTCCGTCGTATCTCGCAAAATCGATCAACTCTCGCCCTCCGCAACTCGGGGGCGAGAAGAGTGACGGAGAAAGGCACCGTGGCTTCCGTCCCACGTGGCGGGGGAAGCACCCTCACCCCTGGATAGCTCCCAAACATATCTAACCATATACACATGTCTACGAGCCTCTAAGAAGAATACGTCATATCATATAGGCGGGACAGGACCCCGCCGTGCCTATAAGTATGTACACAAAAGAATACCAAAGGCTGCCGGCTACTGAATGAAACGGAGCTCCGCTATGTAGTCGAGAAATCAAGCTATGGATCAAGTCGCTCTCACGGCCACTGCGGGCATGACACGGCGTCCACAAAAAGGACGTCGTACGCGAAGAATGTGCGAGTATGTAAAGCATGATCAATATCAATATGAAAGCATAATAGATAACATATGA
>NC_081346.1:33469777-33510870 GCF_029784015.1 Lycium ferocissimum
ACGGAGATTTGGAAAAAAAATTTATATCGACGACGGAAGGATTTGAAGTATCGACGAAAAACACGCTGGTGTGCAAATTGAATAAGAGTCTTTATGGGGTTGAAGCGAGGCACAGGCGATGGTACGAAGTTTGACTCGTTACGTAGAAAAGTCAAACTTACACAAAGACCTATTCTGATTTGTGTGTATACTTCAAAAGATTTTCTGACAATAAATTATTATTTTGTTGTTGTATGTGGATGACATGTTAATTGTAGGACAAGACAAGGATCTGATTGCCAAGTTGCAGGGAGATTTGTCCAAGTCATTTTGACATGAAGGACTTGGGCCCGGCCACGACAAATTACGGGGATGAAGATTGTTCGAAACCGAATACAGCGAGAAAGTACATTGAACGTGTATTAGAACGCTTCAACATACGAGAGTGCTAAACCCAAGACATGCCTCTTCCTGGTCATACCCTGAAGTTGAGCAGCGGATGTGTCCTACAACGAAATGAGGAGAAAAGACGGCATGGCCAAAGTTCCTTATTCGTCAGCAGTCGAAAGCTTGATGTATGCAATGGTATGCACTAGACCTGATATTTCTCATGCAGTTGGTGTTGTTAGCAGATTTCTTGAAAATCATGGAAAAGAATACTTGGAAACAGTCAAGTGGATACTCAGGTACCTGAGAGGTACCAATGGAGACTGCTTATGTTTTGGAGGATCAGATCATGTCCTGACAGGATATACAAATGCACATATGGCAGGTGATCTTGATCACAGAAAATCCACTATTGGATATCTGCTTACTTTTTCAGGGGAGCTATATCATAGCAGTCAAAGTTACAGAAGTGTGTCGCACTCTCAACAATTGAGGCAGAGTACGTTACCACTTGTTAAAGCCTAGCAACGGAGATAATATGGGTACTGACGGTTTCTTCAAGAGCTTGGATTGCATCAGAGGAATATGTCGTCTATTGTGACAGTCAAACTACAATAGACTTGAGCAAGAACTCCATGTACCATGCAAGGACGAAGCACATTGACGTGAGATATCACTGGATTCGAGAAAAGATAGAGGACGGATCTATGCAGGTCAAGAAGATCCCTACAAGTGAGAATCCTTCGGATATGCTGACCAAGGTGGTACCTAGAGACAAGTTCGAGCTATACAAGGAACTTGTCGGATAGCTCGAACTTGTCGGCATGCACTCAAACTAGAAGCCCGACATTACCTCCTTCTGGTGAATAGGACTGGAGGGGGAGATTGATGAGGTCCATCCCATTGTTGTAATTGGCATGTGCCAATTTGCTCGGTTGACAAAAGAACTTGGGCAACAAGTAAAATTTGTGGTAGACAAATTTTGGTTTAACTTTTTCTTTTTCCTTTTTGTGCTTGGAGGCCAAGTTTGGTCTCTTATAAATGGAGAGCCATTATTCCATTTGTAAATCACACCAACAAAGATAGAAAGAAGAGTGAGGCCTTCACAGATAGGAAAATAGTCTGTGAAGAAAAATAAAGAGTGTGAGCGATATTGTAGTGAGGGGGGAAAATCTTAAAAGAGGGTTTATGCCTCAATCAGGCCTATATTCTTGTTGATTAACCATATCATAGTGCTACATTATTATTTCGCTGTAAATACTATGAATATTATTTCTGTTGCGGGTTTATTCCCAACACTAACTTGGGTTGACTCCATCACAAGATAATTAAGGACTAACTTATCAAAATACAATGCAAAAACTCAAATTGATATGCTAGGAGTATGAATTACCAGTTACACCTTATAATTATTTGGAGCCCATATAATACAGTGGGTGTACCCAGAGTAGTTAAAGAAATAGAGTAATTTCAAGTCAAAGAGCTTTAGCAACTTGAAGAAGAATGCAGTAAAGAAACGGGTAAAAACTTATACTTGAAGATTTTCAAATGGCGTGGCAGCAAAGAGGAGTGAAAATGAAGGTTCTCTAAAATGCTGCTGCTTCTTCTTCTTTTTTTTTTTGGTTAAGAGTTTGGTAAAATGAAGCTTAAGGTTCAATGGTGATAAAAAAAATTCAATGTTTGTTTGAAGAAATTGGTTGTTGGGATTTCTTTTACGGAATTTTGAGGAAGTTGCATCTCAAATTTGAGCTCAGGGCTGGGTCGGGTCGTAGAAGGAATTAGGTAATTTTCTTAAAATCGGTAATTTAATTTGATTTTGGGGTTCCATCCAAATAGGGTACAGGTATAAACTTTGTTGACGACGAGATATATTTATTTATTTTTATTAACGGAGAATAAAATTGACTATTAAAATAAAATAAAGGGGTATATTTGACCCTTTTCCCTTAAATAAACCTCTTGGAGTTGGTTAGATGAGGCAAAACAACCTTCTGAGGCAAAGCAACTTTCGGGAATTGCATAACACAACTTTTTTTTGTGTTATGTTAAAATATTTTTTTAAAAAAAAAAACTCGGATAACGGACGTTAACGGAGGATGTTAACTTATTCTTGTATAACTCACAAAAAAAGTGCGTCAAAATTAGTTTTGTAACTTTTTTTTTATGTGTTACTTTAGATTTTTTTGGGCCATTTAGGTTCCAGACTCCACATCTGGTGCGTGCATCACCTAAAAATCTCAAACCTTAAGAACCTATTTGTAACCTTTTCGAAACCTCATGTGGTCCAAATGAATACTCCAACACTTCATAAAAAGAACACTATAGCTGGGAGTCCGCAACTTAAATGACCCAAAAAGTGTGTCCGGGTACCAAAATAACCCAATAAAAAAAAAGTAACCAAACTACCTTTTGCGCACTAAATTAGTGCGCAATAGAGGTTATCTTTTTTTTTTTTTTTTTGTACAATTTTAAAGTTCTCAAATTCACGATTTTTCTATACTTTGACCAAAGATTAGTCATGTTTCAAAACTCCGAAATATCAATATTTTATATAGAACTTGATATCTTTTTTGGTGGACAATAATGTCGGCTCATTACATCAAGTATACCTAAACGTTTGGATCATCGTTTTAGGGGTTGTAAAGTGCCCCGAAGTAAGTTTTGTTTGTTTGAATCTAGTCATCTTTAGGTTTAGGTTTAAGGAATATGTAGACACTTTTTATGTTTTCTAGTATTCAATATTTCTATTTATTTTGTTTTCTCAAATTGAATTTCCAACACTGAAATTGAGATTCAAAACTTCATTACCAGGGGATTTTCGGAATACCAATATTTTATATAGAACCTGATATCTTTTTCTGTGAATAATAATGTAGGCTCAATACATCAAGTATCCCTAAACATTTGGTTCGTCGTTTTAGGGGTTATAAAGTGCCCGAAGTAAGTTTTGTTTGGTGACTTGTTATCGTTAAGTTTAAGTGTTTTATTTTATAAGTGTTTTATTTTATTAAGTTTTAACTTGTTTTTTTTAGTCAAGGCAATTTTATTTTAAGGAGCAGAGGGAGAAAAACTAGTTGTAAATTGATGAAACTTTAAACGGTCATAACTTTGTGCTCGGTTGTCCGTTTTACGCGATTTTATTTTGATTTTGGGTATTTTTCCGAGATCTAGCGGGTCAAACTGCCGCTAGGCCGATTTTCCAAAAAACGCCTATTATCTCATTCAATTTGAATTTTTCTCCAAATTGGTGCACAATTTTCATTCTTCCTTGGTAAAAATCTGATGATAAAATGTAGATTTCAAGATGGAAATCCCGTGGTGATGAAGTTTTGAATGTCAATTTCAATGTTGGAAATTCAATTTGAGAAAACAAGATAAATAGCATTAGTGAACACTATAAAACATAAAAAGTGTCTACATATTCCTTAATGCCAACTTGGCTTGGCGGTCTAGCTATTTGACTATTTTTTTACCTCAACCACTAGGGATCGAACCTTGGTGGAGGGACATGATAAGGTGTGGTGGTGCAAGTATGTCTCCGGAAGAGCCTCTTGTACTTGATGTATTATTTTAAATATTTTAGTATTATTTTGTTGTTGTATTTTTGAATTATTTTGAACCTCTCGTATTGGATGAATTATTTTTGAATATAATATTTTTATTTGTACATTCGAAATAAAGTAATGCCTTGACTAAATAATAAAATACTTAAATTTAAACCTTATAAAATAAAACACTTAAACCTAAAGATAACAAGATTCAAACAAACAAAACTTACTTCGTAACACTTTACAACTCCTAAAACTATGATCCAAACGTTTAGGATATCTGATGAATAATAGTAATATTATTGTCCGCAAAAAAAGATATCAAGTTCTATATAAAATATTGATATTTTGAAATTTTGAAACATGATTAATCTTTGGTCAAAGTATGAAAAAAATGTGAATTTAAGAACTTTAAAATTGTACAAAAAAAAAAAAAAGATAGCCTCTATTACGCACTAATTTAGTGCGTATAAAGATAGTTTGGTTATTTTTTTTTTCCCTGAGTTATTTTGGTATCTGGACACACATTTTGGGTCATTTAAGTCGCGGACTCCTAACTGGGCCTGGTATCGCTCAACCGTCGTATCTGTCCTGCCGTTGCCCGGGAAAGTTACCGGACATAAAGACACTGTACATTAACAAACGTATATTCTTGTTTCAATGTTACAAAGGCGGTTGTTTTGCACCAGGATTTCTAAAACCGTGCTCCAATCAAATCTGGGACATAGCCATCAGAGCAAATGGAGTGTAAAGCAAGTTACAAAGTCCAACTTCTCAGTGGCACTAGAAGAGATTAGCAGTTACATCTCCGAATCTGATTTCATCGCAGTCTCATTGAAGAATAGTGGGGCCTACTCTGCACAATGGCAGCGTGTTATTCCTATTGACACAGCCCACACAGCGTATCTCAAAGCCAAATATGCAGCCGAACGGTTTCAGGTCCTTCAGTTCGCCGTTTGCCCTTTTTCCATTAAGGGTTCTAAGCTCATCGTCCACCCGTGCGTCTCTCTATTTTGTTTAATAGTTAATTTTTAATTAGTTAATGGTCAATAACATACCTAAACTGTCACTTTTTCGCGAGTTTTACACCCCCAACTATCAGTTGTTCCCTTTCCAACTATCTTTGTGTTTTACTTGAAGCTGATTAGGCCAACTATAAGTTGTTTCGTTTTCCTACCTGAATACATAGATGGTGATAGTGAAACTCGCCAAAAAGTGATAGTTCAGGTGTGTCTTTGACCATTATCTCATTTTTTATTTCAGTTCTGAAGATTGTGTTGTGTATAAAATTCAATTGATTTTATGTTCAATCCGAAGTTTTGGGTTCAAGTTTCAGATTTTTTAGAATTGTCTATCAAAAGCAATTCAGTTTGCTAAAGCGTGTGAAGTATGTACTGAAGAAGGTTAAGTTAAATGCTAGGACACATTTGAACTAGTTTCCCTTTTCAGACGTGCCAAGTGAGCTTTCCGTGGAAAGGGTATTGTGCAGATACATCAATGTGTATGCAGTTTCCTTCATTCAGACTTGCATCATTATTTTGAACTTTCAAACCCAATTTAATCTCATATTTACTGTTGGTTCCGGTGATTTAAAGAAAAAAAGGAAATTACTTATTGTTCTATGTAGTTGTGGAAAAAGCTTTGTCTTTATAAGATGTGGCTGAAGGTATCTTAGGTTAAAAAGAAGGATAAAGGGCACTTTTTATTTTAGAAATACAGATGATAGAGTGCTCAAATTTTATAATATTGTTTTCTCTTTACCCTTACAAACACCTTGATATTGTCACCGTTGAACCCTAACAAACACCATAGAAGCTTCTCATTGCTTGACAACTTCACCTAGTGTAACGGATGTTTTTCTTGTTCTTTCCTTTCATTTTTCACTTCAGTTGACTTATGCTGTAGAACTATTACTCAATTTTGTTACTGCTTTCAATGTGGTTTATGAGGCCGGCTATTAGGAGGCGAACGGGATGGTTGGTTCTAATTTGGAACTGTCAAATATATGTTCTTATGCTAAAAAATCTCACAAAAAAATTGTTTTATGTTCGCTTTTCTTGTGTTAGTTAGGTGCTGGTGTAAGTGACAGTTTTAGATGAAGGATTAGTTGCTATATTTCTAACTTCTAAGTTGAAGAATTATGTTGTCTGAGAAAGGGAAACATGAAACATGAATGACAAGTGTTTTGTGCTTTTGGTGCAGATACAACTTTCATTTGTTCCCTCGTGATGAGTTAAAAATAGGGATGCCTTCTTATAGTTTCTCTTGTCAATCATCATACTTGACCTCTATGGCTCAAGAAGGTTTTGATTTCAATGCCTGCATATATGATGGTAAGCTGAGCTGGACTGGTTTGAAATGTAATGCGTAACTGATATGTTTCTGTTATTTGTTTTAATGGTTAATGTATTATTAGGATCTTTAGGTTACCTGCCAAAAAAGAAATGTGCAGTGGCTTTTACAATGACCGAAGCACCTATATGAAACATCCGTTATTGTAATATAGAGATGTATGGGAATTAGTGACATAGGCAGAAAGGATAAACCTCTGCAGTTGCTGCTCCATTTGCCTCATTCTCTATGTTAATTATCTGCAACAACAAGTAGTAGATGTTCATAATGAAAGGAAGTATCTGCCTCGAATTCCAGAACTCAAGTGCCATGAAACATAATTCTTCTACCACAATCATCTTATTTTGAATCGTAACAGTTTTCTTTGTGCTCTTTTTCTATAGTAGATGCTACTGTTGTTTGTTGCATACCTTTAGCTGGCCGAGTAGCTTTTGATTGAAAGCTGAATCCTGACAGGCATATCATATTTATCCAAATCGCAAGAATCAGCTGCAATAGATAGAATTGGGAATGCATCACCTATTAGCTGTTCAGTGCAAACTCCATCAGGATATACAGTTGCTGATTCTGTATTTGCAGAAAGGATCAAATCTCGAGTTAAGCATTGGATAACTGCTTGCAAAGACACAAACAAGAAGCCTGAAGGTGAGCAAAATGGTATTATTATTTTTGTCAATTCAACTCTTCTCTGCTCTCTTTTTATACTCATGATGTCCTGCAGATGCTTTAATCAGTTCCTTGAGAAAAATTGTCTCGGGAGATGAAGTATATGGATCCAGACCATGCTTGAGCATAGATGTCTGCAGTGAACGTCAAGTGCGCCTTGTGTTGGAGGTGTCTATCTGGTCTCTTTTACCTTTTGAATTGTTCTCTTGAAATTTCACACAAAAAAAAAAAAAAAAAGAAAGGAAAAGAATAAGCTAAACGATGATGCTTATGGTTAGCAGCATACAATGTTCCAAATTTGATTATGTCTGAAGAATGATGCTTCAAGAATTCAATTGCTGTCAATGTTAAAGGTTCCATTACATGGAATAAAACGTCACTTGATTTGTTTTAGCTGATATTATTGAACTTTTCTGTTGGGTCAGACACTGAAGGATTTTGTTGACGTCATACCTTTACTAACCCCAGCAAAGGGAGGGACAATGAGGCCTGTTCGAGTTGTTTTGACAAGTTCAGAAGAAGATAGGATTCTTTTACAGGTATTAAACTAGCTGACAGTCTTTGGTTTTACTGCTTGTTAATGACTAATTTCTCCTTCTTTGAATATTGCTTTGTACTCACAGAAGGAACTTCAAAATGAGGAGAAGGAGCATAATAAGCGCCTCCGTGGCTTTCGAGAGGTGATCGATTTGATTTCCGCTTCTCAGAAACCTGTTGTTGCCTACAACTCTCTTAATGGTTAATCTCTATGTGGAAAATTCTTGCTCATGTTAGAATTGCGGCTACCGTACCTTTTATGTTATTTCAACATTTTGAATTTTATTTGACAGATTTTACTTTCGTTCATTCCATGTTCTTAGCTCCGTTACCATCAACGCTGGATGAATTCAGAAGTTCATTATGTTTGTTCTTCCCAAATGTACTTGATGTCAACCACCTTATGAAGGAAATCAGCCCTCTAACAAAAGTGAACAATTTGCCTGCAAGTATCTCATATTTGAAACAACGGTTCTTTGCCCCTATTGATGTAGAGATACCTAACCAAGGCAAGTACCAGTGATATCATGAGTTGCATGTTAGATAAATCGTATTTCCACCTTTCTTTATAATGTGGTTCTGTTTAATAGCACTTGCAGCATGTGTCCTGCTGGGAAGTGGCAATATCCCTGTGAAGGAAGTTCTCCATCTTGATAGTTTATTTTAACACTTTTGTGTTCACTGCCTACTCTTTTAGATCTTTTAATTATGTCGATGGCGAAGAAAAAAAAAATTACGTTGCTGACTGGACTAGATTTTTTCTGGCTTTGCATGAAATTTCCATTAATTCCTTTTTCAATTGCTTAAATAAATTCTAACCTGCGTGAAATTACTAACAGCTGAGGTCAGTGAAGTGAAGACTCTTGGACATGATGTTGTGAAGATAAGCGAATTGTTTGCAAAGTCGTGCTCCATATTGAAAACTGCTCCAAGAACTCCTGAAGCTGACGGGGGCCAGTTGCCTGATGCAATTGAATGCTGCACAAACTCGTTCAACCCTTGCTTTACCAGTTCTCATAGTCCTGCTGATGAAGATGTTAGTGTGTGGACTGACAATACTAGAAAGATTAGTATTAAGAATCTGGTTTTCCTATGGGGATTCAGGGGTGGGACATCTGCAGGAAAGCTGAAAAGCCTCCTATATGGGTCACATAAAGTTTTCCATAATGAATTTGATGTTAGGATGGTGGATAAAAGTTGTGCAGTGGTTGTTTTCAGGGATCCTGGCTTTCCGGAAGTCCTGTTGCAGCTAATGGACTCTGGAGGAATCTGCACTAATACCCTGAAGGAGATGCTGGCCGACGGCCTGACAGCTGCAGGTTATGAGACCTACCAGAAAGTCTGTGAGTTGGGTCTATGGGAAGCAGATTTAGCCAGTTCGATGGAAAAGGCTTTGGAAGAAACTGAGAGCTTCTCAGAAGCTCAGTCGAAAGAGTTTTTAGGGATATGTTGGAATAATGATGAAATGATCAACCTGAATGACCTTTGAGACGCTCTATAAATCTGAATCATAACTAGCATTACAAGAGCCAAGACTGGCTGATTTGTGGTATACCGAGTCGATAATACTTGCATCATATATGTTTTGTTGGTTGTCCTCTTTGTTGCCTTTGAAGATGTATGGAGGAATCAAATTCATAATTGATGCATCAAAAGGAGAGAGTATTTTTTCGACGGCTAGCGTGGCAAACTCAACCATTGAAAGTAAAACATGTTCCTTAAGATTTATGGCATTTGCTTCTAAAGACAATCACTTAATAGCTGACAAAGTGGGGGTGATTTGTATTTTTTGGACGATGTGACGGGAGGATAGTTGAATTTTGGAGGATAGTTAAGTAGAGTGGCATTATTTGGTGTACCAAACGGATCTGTTTATTGGATTGTCTTCTTATCTTTTATTCCCTTGAAGTTCTTGCCAAGTTAAATCGCGCTAGTTTGAGTTTCGAAGAAGTGTTTGTTTGACCTGTTTTTGCAACAAAAAGGAAAGGGTTTCTACTTTTGTTGAAGGTTTCCAAACGCAATCTTTCTGAACAGCTGGAAAAACTCATAACTTGAGTTTGCAATTGAGTATGAACTCTAGAACAAACGTGATATGTGAAGCAAAAGTAATGGTTACTTGCATTGTCTCTCAGTTGATGTCTACAGCCTATTAGTTGTCATAAGCATTTCATTCCGTTGTGGCCACTCTTTTAAGCATTAGATCGTTGTTCAACATTTGTTAAACAAAAATAAGTAATTCAGAGCTTCAAAACTAGAGTAATTTGCAATTTGCACCCTTAATGTATGCTCTTTTGTTATGGCAAAAAATTGATACGCATCTAGCACCCTTAAAATGGTGTAAGAGGAAATCACTCCTACTGCTTCTCAGAATTTATCAAACGTAATAAAGAATAATGATAATAAACTTTAGTTTTATTCATTTGAGAACTTAGATTTGCCTTTTCTATTGAAAAAATAAAAAAAATCTGGATGTTATTGTTATATCATTTTGTTTTGTATTTAATGTATATATATATATCATGCTCTTACTTTCCTTTTGGTTAGTCTAAAAAAGGTGCCTTTTTTATAATTAGTAAGTTGGCAATTCAATTATGCTATATGACAAGTTTATAAATCCTAAATTTCAAATGACATTTTAGAACATTATACACATTTTTCGTGTAGGATTACAAGAATCAAAAGTTTTTCTTTATTTTTTAAATTCCGTAACTATTCAAACTAAGCCACGAGAGTACGTTTTAAAATGACAATTTGATGAAAAAACCTGTAGCTATGTGACAATTTGCTATTAGTGTACGGAAAAAAAGGTGACAATTTATGAAATTTATCCGGCTGATTTCCATTATTAGGCAATCTTCTTGAACCTATTAGTGGCCAAATTTTCATTATTTTATTGCAAATGGAAGTCCAGGACCGGAGACGGCGACTTTTGTATTTTGAAGCTGGAAGCAGTGAGCTGATGCGTTAAAACGTTTGCACCCAAAAAGCAGAGCAACTCAAAAGACTTAACTTTAAAAATGGCAGGAATGGCCTTGAAAATTACTACTACAATAAACTCTAATCTCAATAATAACGGCGTATTTTCACCTCCTCCAAACAAGCTACACTCACATCTTTTACCCTCAAATAAAAAAATCTCTGGCCGTAGGATCCTTAGAAATACACCTGTATCGTTGAAACAAAGTAAAAGAATTAGTCATGGACCACTTGGAGTTTCGAATTTGAGTCAGTCAAAGTCCTTTGATGTTGTCATAATTGGTGCTGGAATAATTGGGTTGACCATTGCACGCCAGTTGCTCCTTGACTCAGATCTCTCCGTCGCTCTAGTTGATGCTGCTCTTCCTTGCTCTGGCGCTACTGGAGCAGGTAAAACTTTATTCAATATCTTATACATTCTCGACAAGACCCCAATTTATTGAATATTGGAATGAAATAGGTCCAAATAGTGTAAAGTCGATGTATGCTGACCCAACTAGCTTGGGATGGAGAAGTAGTAGTGGTATTAGTTGTCCTTGTATAGCCGAAGCCAACTAGTTTGGAGTCAAATCTTTCATTTTTGGTCTGTCCTTTCTATATTTAGTACTCCCTTCGTTTCAAAATGTTTGTCTGGTTTTGACTTGGCATGGAGTTTAAGAAAGTAAAGAAGACTTCTAAAGATATGTAAAATGTACCAAAATGTTCTTTAATCTTGTGTTCTTAAACATGCCATATGGAAAGTTGAAAGTAAAGAGCTGCAAAAAAAAAAAAAAGGAAAGAGGCATACTTTTTGAAACGGACTAAAAAGGAAAGTAAGACGAACAATTTGAAATGGAGGGAGTAGTAGTTTCGTTGTTATGGTTGAATATATTCATATGCATACCCTCTTGGACTAAATGCTGTATATATTAACTTAGCATGCTGTCAATCTTGAGTTTATTCAAATTCACGAGCTATGTCAGTGTACTGATTGAAGTTAAATTAACCACAGAGATTAACTGAATAAGTATGGCAATGATCTGTCTTTACACTTATGTTGGAAGAGTCAGTTTGTTTCTATAATAAGTGTTAGAAGTGTTAATATTTAAGTTTGTCAAATTGCTTTATAAACTTTTCGAAGGTAGTTGAAAAATGTTGTGAACTCTTATTCTCTCACCATAGAAATTTGGAGAACATCTCTATCTGCTGACGTGTCGTTTTAAGCAGGAAATTGTATTCCCTATTGTCCCCAGTGACTTGACTGATTGATTGTGGATTCACTGTAATGTTTGGCGTTTGAGCTGTTTCTAGGTCAAGGATACATATGGAAGGCACACAAATCACCCGGTACTGAGAAATGGGAGTTAATGATGAGAAGCCATCAATTATGGGAGAGTCTAGCCGAGAGCATTCAACTTCAAGGGATGGATCCTTTAGAGGAACTTGGCTGGAAGAAGACAGGTGATTTAATATCCTTCCGGGTATCTGCCTTCAGTCATTCTACTTGCCTCTATCTTTAGTTAACGTACGTCCACTGCGTGTACCTTTTTAAGACTTTAGGAATGGGTCTGGACCTTTATCATGTTATATGTCTTGTTTTCTGTTCTATCTTGTTTTTATGTTTGATGCTCACAAAGTTGTGATTCCCTAGAAGCTTATGCGATATAAATATAGGAGAGTATCTAGATCGAAGGTGGATACGATTCTGACCAATGTGTTTTTTAGCTCTACAAAAACAGCCTAAGGGGTTAGAAGATGATGGAGCAATGGTGAAATATCACATTATTTTCCTGTCTTTTAGAAGACATTTTCAGTATTGAGGAGGTCTGTTCCTCCTTAATGATAGACATACTCAATTGTAATTATTTTTCTTTCTCTAGAAAACGCATTTACAAATTACAAAAAGTGGTATATTCTACGACATCAGTGATCAGTCCTGAAGATTTGTCAGGCTTGAGACAATTCTGTTAAGTGCCAAAGTTAAAGTCACCTCATATTTGTTTAGCCCTTCTCTGTTTAATGGACCTTTTGGCAACAGAGAGTCCAACATTCTTTCAGTCTGTTCAAATTGTAGATTGTCCCAAGTTGGTTGAAGGAATGAGTTGTGTCTCCTTATATAGTCTTAGAACTTTTCAGTTCAAGAGCTAACTTTTTCGGGTTGAATTAGGCTCGAAGTCCATTTTCTTAACATGGTATTAGCGTATCAGAGCCAAACCCATCCAAGTTATTGGCTTACTTAGTGTTGGGCCCCCATGTTATGTCATTCACTCTTCAATTGGTAGGCTCAAGCGTGCGCGGGGGGCGGGGGGGGGGGGGTTAGATTATTGTCCCACATTGGTTGAGGGAATAGGTTGTTGTCGCCTTATATGGTCTTGGCAATTCTCACCTTATGAGCTAATTTTTAGGGTTGAGGTAGGCCTAAGGTCCATTTCCTTAACAGAAATAGTGTGGATTTTCTCCATAGTGTTCATTGAAGGCATCTTTCTGCTTCCCTTTTTTTCAGTATACGTCTTTTGGGTAAAAGAGAGTTTAGAAAGCAAATCTCATTGATATCTCTCATTTAAAAGGAAGGTATGGAGTTTTCTCCTGTCCTTCCCTTATACCTATCTCACGTGCTGTGCACAGGCCAAGGAAAAACCTTTCTTCTTTAATAATCATTACTATTCCACTCCATCATATTTGAGATTGTAGGAGAAACTACTGAGTGGAGTTCTTATTATCTGACAGGAAGTCTTTTAGTAAGTAAAACAGCAGATGAGTCAGCAACGTTAAAAAAGAGGGTGGAGGAGCTATCACAGGAGGGGTTGAGAGCAGAGTTCTTGTCCACCAATGATTTGCTATCAGAAGAACCGCAACTTGTGCTTGAGAAGGGAGGTGGAGCAGCTTTTTTCCCTGATGATTACCAATTGGACGCTCACCGTACTGTTGCATTTATTGAGCAGGTTTGTTCCCTTTCCTTCTTTCTTTCTTCCTTCCTTTTCTTCCACTTCGATTCCTTCTTTAGGAATAAGCTTTAATGTTCTTCTCTCTGGGTTATCTTATAATTCTTATATATCGTCACATTGATAATTACTTAAGTTATTGATTATTGTCCAGGGTAACAGGCGTTTTGCTGCGGAAGGGAGATATGCCGAATTTTATCATGACCCTGCTATTGGATTAGTTAGGTTCGACAGTTTCCATATTTACTGTATGTTTGAACTCTTCCTGGTCCATGTGATCACTATTAATAGATTTAATAATTCAGACCTGGAAATAGCTGCGAGGTTGGAGCTATTCAAACTTCGAAGAATACACTGCAGAGTAAGAAGGCTGTTGTGATTGCAGCAGGTTGTTGGACTGGGTCTTTGATGCACGACCTGATTAAGCAACCAGATATTGAACTCGATCTTCCAATTAAGCCTCGAAAGGTTTTGGATAAGATGTAACATGTCCATCGTGTTGTTTACTTTGTTGCATTTGTTTTTGTCGGTCTTATTTTCTTATTGAAGAAATAATAAAGGATTAAAAGAAAAGTAGATTAGAAATTTGTCAAAGAAAAACCATGTCGTTATGTGTTGATCTTCTATAGATGCAAAATTTTTAGTCATCTATCTCATAGCTACAACCAAATGGCATATCAGATGGAGGAGGGGATGCATGGAAGTGAACTAGGGTGAAATACACCCATTCACATGCCGATGCTCATATGTCAGCCCAAACCAGACAATTACTTTTATCTCTTATTTCTCTCTTGTGGCACCCTTTGTCATTGTTTACATCAACAAACAACAACAATAACAACAACAACAACATACCCAGTATAATCCCACCAAGTGGGGTCTGGGGAGGGTAGATGTACGCAGACCTTACTCCTACCTTGGGACGGGTAGAGAGGCTGTTTCCGATAGACATTTACATCATTGTCACTTTTTTTTTATATGACAATTTACATCATTGTCACTATATTACTCGGAACTTCATTTTCTTCTCCTGCCGACGGGGCGGGCGGGGATTGGGGTTGAACTGGGAGAGTCATATCTGATTCACGGTTCTTCACATGAATATGCTAGTCTATCAGCCACCATTTCTTACTCTTCTCCTCTCTGTTGAGCTTCAGACCATTCCTTTTTGTTCAGCTGAGCGTTGTTTTGTCTTATTTAGTTCTCAGATCCTGCATAATAGGCAAAATAAATTCATACAATATTTTAAAAGTAAACATGTGATGTTTTGTGGGTATGTAACTGGATGCTAACCTGATACTACTATCAACTATACTATTATTAACTTTTGTTTGATCCCCTACCTCCCCCTCCAGTGGACCGCTTTCTTTCATATTTCCATTACTGCTATGGAGGGGTTGCTACATAACCCAAGTTACAAACTAATTCTGGAAACAAAAAAGAAGAGCATGAAAAGAGAGAAGAGAAATGAAATCAAAAGTTTCTCCATGACTTCTTATCTCAGCATATGGAATCTGTAATAATCTACTCCTTTATCCCTTTAACTGGTTATTAAATTTAAATAAGATATTGTTTTACAAGCTCAAGATACAAACTCTCAGCAGTTAGAAGAATCCGAAGCTCTTAATGGGATGTCTGTGTGTCATTCTAAATCAGCCTCAAAAGAATCCAAGATTTTCGATGAGTGTCTGGATGTACATTATTGTCACTAGTTGTCTAGTTCCCTTCAAAACCAATCCACCTCAAATAGGGAAATCATTAAGTGAATATCAATAAAGAAAAGGTGAAGACATGGGGCCAGAGAGAGAAGCATGTAATGTGTGATGGCAATTCCATTTATCTTTTTATATATGGATCTACCACACTGTCATAAGTTTTTCGCATGAGACTTTGTCGTGTGCCTCCTTGTCCATAGATTCAATCCTAAATATTTGATATTCATTTATTTGTGAAGCTAAATTTTGCCTCTGTAAACAGGGTCACCTGCTTGTGCTAGAGAATTTCAAGTCGTTCAAGCTGAATCATGGAATTATGGAGGCAGGGTATGCCAACCATCAGTCGGCAACCCTGAAAGCTACTGCATCTGATTCAGGGCCTGTCTATAATGCACAAGATTTGTCTGTTTCAATGACGGCAACCATGGATGCTTCAGGCAATCTTGTCCTTGGTAAACTATATCCTGTTGTTGAATTATTCAACTCTCCTGTGTTTCACCCACAACCAGTATGTCTATAAGCTAGATGTGGGTAGCTCCAAGCTCAATAACACCCCCCTTGCTCCCTTTATAATGCAAAGGATTAAGTGCTTCTTGTTACTTGTTTTTTCTTTTCTAAGTTCATGTATTATTCATTGCAATTGATCTTATTTTTTTTACTGTTGATAGCTAAATCAATGCACCATCTCTTAGGAAGCTGGCTAGAATGCAAGAAAGAATGTCTACCTACTCTGGATGCTCCTTATGTAGAAGTCTATTGTTTAAATTGCCTCATCTAAAAGTTTAAACTATTAAATAGGCGACACTATCTTTTTGTTAGGCCAAGCACGCAGAGATATAACAGATTGATAATGAGAATTGAACTCAAGGCCGCTTAAATTGTATGAACTATATTATCTAAAAGCTTGTGGGACCACACTGGGTATGAGTTGAGCTTATATTATCTAAAAGCTTAAGTTGCTAAAGAGGAGAATAACAACTAAGCCTCAGTTCCAAACAAGTCAGGTTTGGCTCACTGACCATGTTTCCTAATTTAAGCTCAACTCATGTCATCATAAAAAAAAAAAAAAAAAAGAAGTGGAAAATAAGTCAAGTATATGAGTAATAATAATAATAATAATAATTTTATTAAAAGTTCTTGATATTCTTACTGACATATAAATCTATGATAAAGTCAAAATACTCCTAATAAAGCAATGTGTTCAAAATGAACATACTATAAAGGCTAAAACCTATTCCCACTTGTAGATATCACCTATATGGATCTTTTCCTCCATTTTGCTCTATCTTTAGCTGAGTTTGCATTTACTAAAGAGGTGATTCTTTATTTATTTATTTTAGGTCTACAACTTGTTATTTAACACAGATCTTTGCCTAATTTCTCATATATTTATTTGAAAGTATGGTAAATCCAGCTAGGATATATCACTCGTTGCATGTCTTGGCTAACTTCTCGGATATGCTATTCATGATATCTAGAGCCGTTTGGACAACTTTTTCCTTAAGTTGTTTCAAAACGTTTTTTGGGGAAAGTTTCTGCAAAAGAAAATAGTGTTTGAATAGTCGTAGTTCTTTAAAGATTTGTGAGTCTTTTGTGAGTGGAAGAAGAGCTTTTCAATGGAAAGTACCTTCAAAGCTTCTCTCCACTGGAAAAGCTTTTTTGAAATAACTTTTCGCAAAAACTCTTTTAAAAAGCTAAAGACATGTTTTCTCAAAAGAGGATCAACGTTTCAAGCTGTGTAACTTTGGTAGCTGGGGCTCTTGTCCCATTGTTATCGTATCTGGTAGTCCATTTTGTCCATTTTGCTCTATCTGTTGTGTCATCTTATTAGCTTGGTGAATTTGTAATCAATTAATCACATGGCTTCATAGCTAGACTTTCTTCCTGTCCATCTTATTATCCAAATCCTTTAAGGTAAGTGTGGTTTATATAAATGTGCGCTCGTGGCTATTCACCAAGATTTTTCTTACAGGGAGTAGCCGGCAGCTTGTTGGGTTTGACACAGAGGTAGATGAATCTGTCATCAACCACATATGGCAGCGGGTTGGGGAGTTCTTACCTGCTTTAAGACAAGAGTCTCTTGAGGATTTGCGTCAAAGCAGAGAAGTTAGAGTAGGACTGAGACCTTACAGTAAGTGAAAATCAGAAACGTTTATCTTGTTAATGATCGTGTCTGCATTCCTAAAATAATGCTAAAGTTGCAAGCATGCTTATGGACTTGGCTCTTTTTTGATTTAGTTCCTGATGGAAAGCCTGTCATTGGGCTTGTTCCTGGATTTTCGAACGTCTTTCTTGCTGCCGGGCATGAAGGAGAAGGACTGTCGCTGGTATTTTGCTCTAATCTATTTCTGCAGATAAACTGAAAGACATCGTTTGCTTATAAAAGTTGTCATTTTCATTTTAATTTGAAGTCTCTTGTTCTTGCTGACTTTCCAAGTTCTTATATGCTTCTAAGTTGATTTGTAACACTCATGGGCAATGCTTCTCTTACCAGGCTCTAGGAACAGCTGAAATGATTGCTGATATGGTGTTGGCAAATCCTTGTAAAGTAGATGCAGCACCTTTTGCTCTGCTAGGCCGGTGCTTCCACTAAATAGTGAGCCCAATGCAAAGATTGAGCATTAATGAAGCCGAAATTTGAATGCACTCCACCCTCAAGGTCACATGACATCCTTATGTTACTGCGACATGATGTTGTATTTTGGTTATAGCTTTTTGTTCTATCATTTCTGTGCCATAACTGAATAATGAGAAATTACAACTGTTTTTACTGGCGTGTGGATTTCTCAACAGATACTGTCGCATTATAAGTTGATGAGTTGGCTCTGGATGAATTTATAGGTTTTGATCGAGAGATGTAGCTTCTATAGATAGAAATGCTAGAACCATTCCAGCAGAAGACTCATCTTCCCAGCTCTCCAACCCTATGGCTCATATGTAAAACTAAAATAGCAAAATGCTTTTGCTGTGGTTGGTTTCCTAATGGATTTAGTGCTTGCAATGCTTCATTTTGATAGGAGGTTGTGGAGGGCTCAGATTAGGATAGAAATCTAGTAGGTAGTCTCGCTTTTCTCTCGCACTAGTAGGCGTAGTTTTGCTCTACTTTTTATTGCCCTTTGTTTCCTGCTTTTATGTGTTGGGTATTGTCTCTCCATGCTGTTTTATCATGACTTATTTGCCCTTGTTTTTTTCTCATTTTCGCATTGCTTTGATTTGCTTGTCGGTATCTGACTTCTCTCCCCTTGTTTTCTTGTTTTCTTTTGAGCCGAGGGTCTTTCGGAAACAGCCTCCCTACCAAGGTGGGGGTAAGGTCTGCGTACATTTAACCCTCCCCAGACCCCACACTGTGGGATTCAACTGGGTATGTTGTTGTTGTTGTTGTTGTTGTAATGCTTCATTTTGAGTTCTATCTGTTTTAGCTCAAGCATATGTGCATTTGGGCTCATTTGTTCCAGCTAGGAGTATTTGGGTTTTTTTTTGTGTGTGTTTGTTGTGGGGGGGGGGGGGGGGGGAGTTGGGCTGAATTTGGGCAGCTCAGTTGGTTCAAATTGATCCAAGCTTTTACATGGATCAATATTGGCAAAACCCAAGTTGACCCATCAAAGAATATATTCTTAGCCCAACCGCTCAAGCCTGGGGGTTTGAGCAGGTTACACTTTTTTGGGATAAGATAATTTTGCCCCTAGATTTAGCTAAAGACTCATCGTTTAAGCTCTCCAGTCCTGTAACCCTATTCTGTATAAAAGGAAAAAGAAAAATGCTCTTCATGTGGTTGTGTTTCTTACGGATAAAATGCTCTAAATGTTGTAGTCTGAGTTGTGATATGTTGTAGCTCATCTCAATGTTTATTTGGAGTTAAGATTTTCTCTTTTTCGCTTTAATTTGTTAAAATAGTACTTTCTGAGTGAACTTTAAGCATTAGGAGATGGTTAAGGCTCTTCTGTCTGTCCCTTTCTGTTTTTTTTTTTTTAAAAATAATTTACACTCACTTATACAAGTGGCTTGTTAAGATACACATTGACAAGTATTTTATAATAGTGATTTACATGGAAATGCTATTTGGTATCCCTATTGCTGTGATACCCTGACATGATTTAACATTGGAGACCGTAGGGTCCAGAAGCTTGTACGGGATATTGGAAGGGCCCCGTCTGTTTTTAAGTTTGGGATCTGCATTTCTTACCACTATCCTTTTACCCACTTCGTTCAGTTCCTCTGCAAATTGCTCAAATCTTTGCTTTACCCATACATCATCTATCCAATATGGAGATTGTCGTTGACCCAAGTATACTTCATCAGATATAGGCGCCGAAAGTACCTCTAATAGCGCCATATATAGGGTAATTTCAGACTTGTTGGGTAACATTTTGAGAAAGAACTTGTCTGGGTCATGGAGAAACTCCGCGAACTCCCTTGTCCCTTCCATCGGGATGGAACTCCGACATTTGGTTGGGCGATTGAGTGGATGACCCACGTATTCATATTGTCCAAAGTTAACTGAAGCATGAAGACCTGAGGAAATCCATATAAGGGTTGTGAGAGCCTCTACTAGGTCAGAGAGAGTAGTCATCGGGTTCCACCATGTTTCGTTACACTTGTCTCCATGGCCAATTTTCTTAATCTCCAACCACCATTCTTGGATCTCATGGTCAGATCTCAGGGAATTATCATCCTTGTAAAAATGTAGACAAAAGTCAGTTACCCATCTCTTGGTTGCTACCCAAATTTCTAGTCCATCTGTACCATACGGATAATCTTCAAAGAGAAGCTGAACGCCAGCCAGGCAATCTGGGTTGCGGAAAGCCATACCTCTGCAAGTTTGGTTAATATGTTAATTTGTAGTAGTAATTGTAGTAGTGGTAGCTATAATGTACATCAGCAGATTTAGGGGTGATGGAGGGAAATGTTTTCAATGATTTACTTTATCCAAAAAAGAGCAGGAAAATTTCTTCATGTTTTACTTTGGGAAATAATTTTGGATCATTTTCCATGTATTTTCTAATATAGAATTAGGTGAACTATGGTACTAATATACAAGGTGGAAGATGGTGAGTGAGGAAGATGGTGAGTGATACTTTTGAGTATGAAAATTTAATAATAATGTCTAATTGTTGGTCTCAAACAAGGATTTGGAGTAAGAATTGGGATATCTCTAAAAGATGATGACTTCCATAAGAGTTGGAATATCACTAAGAGACGATGATTTTCACCAATAACTGGCGGAAGTAGTTTCCTTTCTTTTAATGGAAAATATTTTTCTTGTAGAAAGCATTTTCAACTATTTGAGATAACCAAACATTGAAAAATAATTTCAAGAAGAAACATATCCTGTATGCCAAACACTTGTTAGGTCACCAAGTTCATACTCCTGCTTGCATACCTTTTCAGTAAATCACCAGGGAGGCTTTGTTCATCAAATCTCCATTCCTTATAGAGTGAAGAAGATAGCTCCATAGAGACTTCACCAGAATAAAGGGTCTTCTCGATGATTCCTCCAGCTTTTAAGACCATACTTCGAGCCAATGCATTAATATGCATAGTGTCCTTGAAGTGAGGATCTAATAACCGGTGAATCGGGTGCATAACACTCAACTGCCTTCTGGTGGCAATAATGAATGGCTCTACAACTGCATGAGTTTTTAGCCTACAATTTCATAATACCCATGAATAATGGAAGTATGGTCAAATTTGGACATTTAATAACACTGCAATTGCTACATGATTTTAGTAATTTTACCAATGGCTGATTAGCTGATGATAACCAGAATCATTTACTGCCACATGAGCTTTAGCAAGCTGCCATAAAGCTGCCTCTGATCCATTGTTCTCTGGATGAAATACCCTGTGAATCTCAGTGCTAGGTGAAACCTCTGGTAAACTTAGTTCTATTGCAAGTGGCTTTAGCGTGGCATCGTCCTTTAAGAATAGTAGAGTTCTAGACGCATAGGCACATACACCATTTTTGTTTATTTTCTCTAAAAATGGCATGAGATAGTTGTGGTGGTCCAAGATGAAAATCCTCCACTGGTGCATTGCCTGCAAAATTGAACTGAACTTTTTAGGAAATTTTGAATGTTCCTCACCATTCATGATTAGTACCTTCGGTCTTTGGAGGTTTTGTTGTGGGTATATTCTATGCTAAGTATTGATGTTACTTCACAATGACTCTGTAATTGGTCTAAAAGTACTTACTTCTTGAAGAGTGAGGCCATCAAGGTTATGTTCTATGTGTGATCGTCTTATTGAACTCAATATTCCATTCGTGCTTCTTGGTGGAAAATCCTGTGATGTCAAAACTATAGCATCAAACACGATATGAAACTTACAACACATTGTTACTGTACAACTTGTCAACGTGGTGCCCGGGACCGTGCAACTTGTACACACCTCGACTAATTTCATGATGTACATGCTACCTCCCACCAGCACAGGTACCGGATAATTCTATCCATCAAGGCTTGGACAGATGAGAAGAAATCACCTACTTTGTTTGCCTTTGTACCTGAGACCTCATGGTTCCCAACCTACTTCATTGACCACTAGGCCATATCTCTATTTATTTCACTATAATCAAGTTATTTATTTATGGGAAAAGGGATAAATTTACCCGTCTACTTTCAAAAATAGTTTACATGTAACCTCTATTATACTTTGTGAACAACACGCCTACTGTTAGCAAAGTTATTAAAAATGCCCTCATTCTAAACTGATGTCCACCGTGTCTCAGGCCCAGTTATTAAAAATGACACGGTGAACATCGTGTGTGTATTCATTTTCTATATTCATTTGAATAAATACCCAGACCCCACTCGTGGGATTACATTGGGTATGTTATTTGAATAAATACCCAAACCATTAAAATCAAGTCTCCTCCTTCGCAGCTGACACCACCATTGTTGTGAATTCAAGGGTCTTCCAAATCAAACATCGTTTCATAAATCTGCCTGCTGGAAATTTTTGCCGTTATCAGGAAAGGAGATTATTTTCTATGATTCTCGACGGTCTGCTAGCATTGAAAAGACATAACAATGGATGCTCAAGCTGAGAAACGAATTACTAATGCAAAAAAGGTGGAGATGTCAAATGGCAATAAAGTTATTGGGGGGTGGGGCATAGGACCCCTGCAAAGTTTAATAATTGAATATGGGACAAGTTTAGGGAGGTCTTAATGTATTTCCCTTCTCATAAAATGCATTCACTAGGGTGAGGCAGAATACTCTAGGATGACCATGTAAACTGGAGATATCTCTTGAAGATTCTCAAGGATATGGGATTTGGCAACAAGTGGTTGAATTGGATTAAATTCTGCATATCCAATGTTAAATTTTCACTTATCATCAATGGAAATACTGAAGGATTTTTTAATTCTCAAAGAGGACTGAGACAGGGAGATCCTCTCTCCCCCCTTCCTCTTCATTTTAGCCATGGAGGGGCTCAATCACATGATCAAGAAAGCTAAGACAAATGGTTGGATGAAGGATTTCAGGGCTCTAACAAATAGGGGTCGTGCCATGGAAGTAACTCATCTGCTGTATGCAGATGATGCTCTGGTCTTTTGTGAAGCTGAGGTATTACAAATCAGGCATCTGAGGGTTATTCTTACCATTTTTGAAGGTATTTCTGGGCTGCATGTAAACTGGCACAAAAGCCATCTTTTTCCGGTGAATCAAGTTGGGAACCTATAGGAGATAGCTGAGAACTTAGGCTGCCAAGTGGGATCTCTGCCCACAAAATACCTGGGCCTGCCCTTGGGTGCTAAAAACAAAGAATTGGAAATTTGGTGTGAGGTGCTGGAAAAATGTGAAAGGAAGCTGGCTAGATGGAAGAGCCAGTATCTATCTTTGGGGGGCCAGAGTGACACCGATAAAATCTGTGATGGATGGTCTTCCTTCTTACATGATGAGCCTATTCCCAGTCCCAAAAAGCATTGAAAAGAAGTTTAACCAACTGAGAAGAAATTTCCTCTGGCATGGTAACAAAGAAAAGAAAGGGCATAATCTGGTGAATTGGGATGATGTGACTCTTAGTAAAACTCAAGGAGGTTTGGGGATAAAGAACTTAAGTATACAGAATAACTGTCTACTACTTAAGTGGCTATGGAGATTCTGCTTTGAAGATAGGGCCCTCTGGAAAAGATTCATTGCACAGAAATATGGTCTTCTAAATCAGTGGACCACTTTAGAAGTTGATGGAACCTTTGGGTGTAGTGTATGGAAGACAATTAGAAGGTTGTGGCCCTTGCTAAATAGTAAAATGCACATAAAAGTGAGGAATGGAATAAAAACAGATTTTTGGAATGAAAATGGATAGGAGATACTAGTCTAAAAGAGATGTTCCCAGACTTATACATCATAAGCCTTCAGAAAAATGCCACTGTCTTTCAATTGTGGAGCAATCAAGGGCGGAACTTGATTTTTAGAAGAGCCTTGAACGATTGGGAAATAGACAGAGTAACAAACTTGCTCCAGATTTTAGGTACCTTCCAGGGCACCTCAATTGGCCCTGATAGACCTGTCTGGGAGCTGCATAACAAGGGAGATTTCACAGTAAGATCTTGTTATTGGAACATGAATAGCAATCAGTTAATGCTAGTAGACTGGCCTTGGGAACTAATCTGGAAGGTCAAAGTTCCTCATAAGGTTGCCTGCTGTACATGGTTGGTGATCAGAAGAGCATGCCTAACTCATGAAGTGTTACAGAGAAGAGGTACTCAGATTTGCTCAAGGTGTTTTATGTGTGGACAAGAAACAGAGATCAATGGTCACCTGTTCCTACATTGCAAAACAGCTGTAAATCTGTGGAGCATGTTCTTATGTTTACTTGGAGTGAATTGGGTCATGCCAAAGACCACTTTTGAACTTTTGAACAGCTGGAAAGGAATTGGAAAAAGAAGATCTAAGGAGAACGGGTGGGAGAATATACCAGCATGCATCTGGTGGAAACTATGGAAAGAAAGGAATGCAAGATGTTTTCATGATAATGGCAGCAGCACTCAAAAGATCAAGATGAAGTGCCTTAGTTTACTTTATTTTTGGTGTAAACAGGATATGGTGGGGGAAGTAGAATCTTTAGTTGATTTTATAGGACATCTGTAAGCTCTAGTTTTTTTTTTTGTTGTTATTTCAGGGTAGTTTCAGCCTACCAAGGGATGTAAGATTATACCTCATCACCATATGATGAGTTTTTTGTGTGAATACAAAGTTACCTTTTACTCAAAAAATAAAATGCATTCACTATCATCACGAGAAAGCACAGATCGTTAGTATTGGATCTATTTTTGCATTCCCTTATAAGAAAATTATGGAGCTTCTGGTTACGCTTATCATAACTCTTTTTAAGAAGTAAAAGCACGTTAAGCATACCTGCAAACTCTGAATTACAGTTGCATTAGTTCCTGCAAGCATCTGGCGTCCAAACTCCTCATCATCCTTCCATGCCAGTTCGTTCCCTGTGCATAATAATTCAGACATGAAACAAAACTTGTCTTGGAGAAGGAAGATTCAATAACCTTCTATTCATAAAACCAGCATCACCTGCAAATAACTGAGGCATTGGGAACTTTGTAGTATAATCTTTGATTCCTTGTTTAATCTCCTTGAAAATCTCTTTGGGTACACTAGCTTCCAGTTTCTTTATCATCCATTTTTCCATCTCTTGGCTTTTCTTCCCCGAAAATAGCTGTTTGATCTCGTCGAATGACTTGAATTGGTTAGTTTCTTCTCTTGACACTGATCCTCCCTGAGAAACGACAAAGTGCAAAGTTGCCTGGATGACGTTCTTCGCAAACTCTGTTAGTTTCTCGGGGCTAAATCTTTCATCCGGAGGGATGCAGCTGTCAATCTTGAACATGTCCTTCACATTTTCTGTTTGAAGAGTTATAGTTTAAGCACAAGAATATCACAGTCCGTATGATTTCTGTGACCAGAAAGTTATACTAGAAGGTAAAGAAATTTCTTGCCTGAGACTGAGTGAATATGTGGTTCGCCAGTTTTTCCTCTCCTTGGATATGGATAAGGAACTGAACCTCCTAAAACAGGTCTTTCCCCTTGCTGAGGATCACTGAGATTATTATAGAAATCGTAGTCATAAACCCGATGCCATTCTCTAATTCTCCCTGCAGTTCCATCTCCTTTCAATGTATCAAGTTCTTGTTTCCTCAGTTGCAGCAGACCATTTGGTGTTTGGCTTGGCAGATAACACTAAACATCATAAGATGATCAAAGGGACTGAATATCTGTTGTTGAAAGATACATGTTAGGAGAAATGCTTTACTCACAGTGTTTGAGAAGAAAATTCTTGCTTTTTGCATTAAATGATTGGGATATATCCAAGAATTGCATTCAAAATGAACCATTTGTCTGAATGTAACTTGGAGAGACAGTGATTGAAGAAAAAACTCGTCTTTGTGCTGGTTCCAGATGACAAAAGCTCCCGGTAATGCAAAATCTCGGTCAACATCGAATGTCAATTCATACTTGAAACATCTTTTACCATTAAGCTTGTTGTGGATACGTTTCCCATGATTCGGGTGCACTTCTTGACTCAACTTCCCTTTCCCCGTACCTATCCAAATGGAAGGAAAAAAAGCAAGTCTATTGTAAGTGAAAGAAAAACTAGTTGTCATAGTGTCTATATACTGTTGGCCTCTCTTGGATCAATTTCAGAGAGATGTATTCGTGAAAGAAAAACTAGTAATTTTAGTGTCTATTATCAAGTTAGATTACTTGGGTCAATTGTAGAGAGACTATATAGTTGAATACGGATAGCTTTTCCAAGGCCTGATTTTGCAGGGCTATGTTGAATAATGATTTCTCCTTTAATGGACTCCGTATGTTTCTTGCTTTCAGCCAGTTGAGCCCTCACACTTCCTTGAAACACATTCAGACAATCAATCATCCTTGAACGTTGTCTCGTATGTTCCATCGCTGTCTTCAAATGATATTTGGTGTCAAATTTTTGTCGTCATAGTATCTGAATTTTCTGAGCGTCCACTTTATAAATGATATATATAGAGAAAGTAATGAGAGGAGAAGATTTTACAAGACGAAGAAAGATTGTCATAGCTTGAGTTTTTAGCATTGCATCAGATTCATTGCCTTGCTCTGAGGTTTTCTTGCTAGTGCTCCAGCAGATTCGTATATGCTTAAGTATGAGAGGAGAAGATTTTACAAGACGAAGAAAGATTGTCATAGCTTGAGTTTTTAGCATTGCATCAGATTCATTGCCTTGCTCTGAGGTTTTCTTGCTAGTGCTCCAGCAGATTCGTATATGCTTTAGCACTAAAGCTGTTCTCTAATCTTTCCCAAATGTTCAAAAGTTCAACAAGTACATTCCAAAAAATAACAATCAATTTATTGTTAAGTATATAAAGGTTTAACTCATCAAGTTTAACACTTGAATCCGCCTCTCCATATAAGGCATGGTTAATTCGGAAAAAAAAAAAAACTGCTCTCTTATATAAATGCTTATACATCTGCGAAGCAGAGGGTAACTCTAGTCTCTAAACACGAGTTATGACAGATTTTGAAAAATCGTGGGACGATGTTGAAATTGCGCAATAGGACAAAAAGTACTGTCATGTTAAGTATTTAGAGGGTTTATTGTTAGTTCAAACTCAAATCTTTACTATTTATCACAAGAAATGCAAGATGGAAGTGATTAAACCATTTTCCACTGTGCACTTTGAACAGGCAACAACTTATTTTCCGAACACACAAAATTCTATTTTGTTCATACCATGTCCTATATGTGTATCCATGATCTCTAGCAAAAAACTAAAATTTTGAAACCTGTAGAGATTTTTAGCGTTTCAAGAGCTTCCTTTCATTTGGAAAATAACATAGCACATAGCCGGAAGTTAATTTTACTCTACTATCTCCCTAGATCTGCTTCCTAATTTTGATATAGGAAGTGGTGTTCAGTTAAACATGTTTTAGTGCTGAGTAAGCTACCCAAGAAATTTCATCTTTGGTATCTCTTCTTTTTTTTTTTTTTTGGGTGTATTTGAGCTAAAGCCAAAATGACGTATATTTGAATCATAAAATCTCACCAATATGTCACAGTTTACAACAATCAAAATGAAGTGTTGAAACAATACTGTGTGTAACAAATTTTGATAAGCGGAAAGTAAACTGCAATCACAAACAAAATGTAAAGAAATAGGAATATTTTATTGATAAACAGTGCGGGTACAAATCTGTTTATTCCCTTGATTCTTCTCTCCTAATATTTCTCCATAATTCGAGGGCTGTTAGTAGCGTATTTCTCGAACGTAGGTTGATCTCCTTGTGATATATTTGATCTCCAAGAACGTCTGGCACAATATTTGATGCCTCGATCCCTGTGAATATCCCAGGGATTTTTGGGATTTTCGAGATGCCTTTTCAAGCGAACATGTGTCCCTTTATATAGGCGTGGGCTAGGATTTAGGGTAGAGTAGCCTCCAAGAACCCTAACAGAGATTGGACTCGTCTTGTAGAGTCCCACAAAATTTCGATGTCTACAAATGTCCCCTAATTCAAGGTTTATCGGGGTATAGTCTTGCCGAAACTCGAAGACGAGACTTGAAATATCCATTAAAATGGAGCTTCCATCTTTCACTGTGGATTTGATTTGTGAGAGAAGAGATGAAGGGCAGACTTGGTCCCACTGGACATGCCAATTTGTTTGTAACGAATTTTGATATGCGGAAAGTAAACTGTAACCACAAACAAAATATAAAGAAACAGGAATATTTTATTGATAAAAAATGCGGGTACAGATCTGTTTATCCCTTGATTCTTCTCTCCTAATATTTCTCCATAATTCGAGGGCTATTAGTAGCATATTTCTCGAATGTAGGTTGATCTCCTTGTGATGTATTTGATCTCCAAGAATGTCTGGCACAGTATTTGATGCCTCGATCTCTTTGTGAATATCCCAGGGATTTGTGGGATTTTCGAGATGCCTTTTCGAGAGAATATGTGTCCCTTTATATAGGCGTGGGCTAGGGTTTAGGGTAGAGTAGCCTCCAAGAACCCTAACAGAGATTGGACTCGTCTTGTAGAGTCCCACAAAATTTTGATGTCTACAAATGCCGCCTACTTCAAGGTTTGTCGGGGTGTAGTCTTGCAGAAATTCGAAGACGAGACTTGAAGTATCCATTAAAATGGAGCTTCCATCTTTCACTGCGGATTTGATTTGTGAGAGAAGAGATGAAGGGCAGACTTGGTCCCACTGGGCGAGCTAATTTGTTTGTAACAAATTTTGATATGCGGAAACTAAACTGCAACCACAAACAAAATATAAAGAAACAGGAATATTTTAGTGATAAACAGTGCGGGTACAAATCAACGTATTTCTGGAAAGTAGGTTGATCTCCTTGTGATGTATTTGATCTCTAAGAACATCTCGCAGTTTGATAAAGGCAGTATTTGATGTCTCAATCTCTTTGTGAATATCCCAGGAATTTATGGGATTTTCGAGATGCCTTTTCAAATGTGTCCCTTTATATAGGTGTGGGCTAGGATTTAGGGTAGAGTGACCTCCAAAAACCCTAATAGAGATTGGACTCGTCTTGTAGAGTCCACAAAATTTCGATGTCTACAAATGCATGAACAAAGCCCCATTTGGTTAACGTCAAAACCAAAAAGTAATAGTATAAGAAAATAAGAGAAGTAATACACATGTAAGCAGGAGGAGTAGCTTTCTATGAATGGTTTTATTTTTAGTAAATTTTTTCATTAAGCTGGTTGCCTAATGACTATTAATAATCAGCATAGTTCAACAAGTAAAAAACATCTAAAGCTATTACAGAATGTATTAAGTATGAAATCTCTAAAAATAGGTAACAAGAACAATTAACTGCTGTATAAATCTCCTGATTGAGTCTTGTCTGAGCTGCTATAACCTCTGAACGAGTCCGGAACCAAAAGGGTATAAAAATACACGGTATAAAATAAAAGGGGGCGGCCAAAAATTTATATACCAAAAGGGGTATAACGTGGATCAGCCCACGTTATACCCCAACTTTTTTTTTAATTTGTCAGATTCACAAACATATATTTTTTTTTTTACGTAAAACGTGGAGGGATCCACGTTTTACAAAATATATTTTGTAAAACGTGGATCCCTCCACGTTATACAAATATATATTTGTAAAACGTGGATCCCTCCCCGACTCTCATTCAGTTGTTGCCCTAAATTTTTCATCGTCTCCTCCGCCTCTTCCTCCATCTTCTAAACTTACAGAATTTTGATCTCCTTCTCCTTTTACTTCTCCTCCATTTATTTTCTTTTAAAACCTTGCGGTTATAATCTAATTTTTGGAGCAACTTGTTCATCCTTATCTTTTGTTGCTATCTAAATTAAGGTATTTTTTCTAGCTCATATAATTGTATATTTCTAGTAGATGTAGAATATTTTTTTGTCTTATATATCTTAATTGTTATTTTTTATTTGTGTTATTTTAATACGTATAAGATATATGTTTGTCTTATTTGTGTTATTTTAATTTGAACTTAAGATATGATTGTTAGAAGCATTATTATATAAAAGGTCTGATTTGTTTAGTAGCACTTTTGAAGAAATTTGTTGTTATGTTACTGTTATTTTTGTGGATTGTTATATAAAATTTAGGCGATTTGGTGACACTCTTATACGATAATACATGTGTTTCCTTTTTCAATGCTCAATCGAATACTTGTTTTCTCCAATTAAAAATTAGTGCGCTTAGATATTTACATAAGAGCTTTAGGAAGATCTACTCCTAAGTGGCTAACATTATCAACGGTCCAACATTATTTTTGTGGATTGTTAGACCTTTAATGTGATATTTATATAGTCAGAAAAGTGAAATTTAATTGATGCCTCAGTACCCCAAAATAAAGATACTTAAAATGTCATGATAATGCTTTATTATATGGGACTTAAGTCTAAGTGGGTGGATAATTATTTTGTCTATACCTTATAGGCATTAATGTGGTCCACTATCGGTGGTTTCTAAACAAGGCGAATGGAAGTCGACTTTATCTAGCCAAAGGCATATTTGTTCTGCTAAAATTGGAATAATAATTTTTTTTTTAATAGTAAGTTACTCTAAATAGCTTGCTCTGGACTTTAATTTTTTTTTTTATCTAAGGTATGGAGCTTCCACGGGTATGCGTACATCCGGGGCCAGAAGTGTATGATGTGTTAACACTCCAGGAGAAGCATCGATCAAAGGCTGTGTGGGATGGTGCCTTGACAGGACTGACCAGATGCCTATTTCCACGCCTCGCGGATACCGAATTTTGAAAGCACGTGAAGCGTCATCCTTTTCATCCTCGCATCTTTGATTACTTTGGCCTGTGTGGATTTAGGGGAGTAGTAGAGGTAGGATGTGTATCATATGATTGGGCGATCATCACCGCACTTATAGAGAGATGGCGTCCGAGACGCACACATTTCATCTAACGTACGGGTGAGGCGACCATCACATTACAAGATATTGAGATCATGTTTGGCATGGTTGTTGATGGTAATCCCTTGAATGATGTTAATGCTAGAAATATAGGTATTGTTGGGTGGCAACAATTAATCCATGAGCTTATTGGTTGGACACCCGGTCTGGATTGTTTTAATGGTGTTAGTAGGTTAGAACTAAATAAATTAATTGAATATGTTAGAGGCTTAGATGACATTACGGATCGGACCCCGAAAATTGTTGTGCAACGGTGTTAGGTTGTACTTGCTATGGCTTTGTGGCGGCACGATATTTTCGGATAAGTCCCAAGTGACTTACTTAATTTAGACTATTTGCTTGACATGCGTGACCTTAGAGCAATGAGTAGACAAGCTTGGGAGCGGGCCGCATTGTCATATTTGTATATTTGTTTATGGCGCGCTTCGTTGAAGAAAGCCAAGGATGTGTGTGGATTCATTTCCTTATTGCGAGTACGTGACCTTTAAAATTATATAATTTTATTTGGTTGTCCTATTTGGTAGTTATAAGGTTTTTGTGTATTTATTTTAAATTTTTAATATAGGTTTGGGCTTGGGAGCGAATTATACCGATGCAGCCACCACCCAGGGCCCTTCAGCCACACACGGCTCTTGTACAAAAGTGGACCCATCGTAAAGCTCGCGAAAATGAGGCACGTGTTGTGCTACCCATATGTAAGGATGTATTGGACAACCTAACAGATGGTCAGGTATTTTGTCATAATTATGGTTGTTAATGGCGTTTTGATATAATTGTTACGCTTATGTGTAATTTATTTATTTTATTATCATGTAATTTTATGTTCTTTCTATCGTAGTTTGTGTGGTAGCCTTATTCAGAGGCTATCATTAATGGACTCCCTGAGTGCTGTCGGCATGGCCAAGATATTTGGATGGCGCAAGTTCCCCTTATTTGTGGGATCTATCGAGAGTGGCACATGCCAGACCGCGTTCTCAGACAGTTCGGTAGGAAGCAACATATTCCTGGACCATGTGCTGAGATTGATCCTTCTCATTACAGACGTGACAAACGGTATGCTATAACAGTGGAGGATCAACAAAATTTTGCACACACGGAGCTTTTGTGGGAAAATCGTCGACAAAGGGTAATTCGGCCGAGTATGAAACTCGGACCCGAGTCATTATCGAGTATTTTTGTTGGTATCGACGTCACTCGCGCACTTTTATAGGAAATCTGCGCATAATGTGCATAGAGGATACCAACACATGGCGAGCGAGGCATGAGCAGGCGTACGTACATTACATTCCATTAGATGTTTGATGTCTTTATAGGTGTCTTAGACCACTATCAAATCTTGTTATTTAATTTTTTTTTTAGGCTTTAGGACATCAAGAATTGTACAAGTTGGCTCAGCAGACTATCCAAGATCCAACCAAGTCTAATGAAGTGAAGGAAGTAGCACAAATGTTTAGCCGCATTAGTACAGGGTCCATGGCTGCTGCCTCTCTGGGGACGATGTTGAGTTTCGCTCCTAATTATACACCACCGGCAGAGTATGTTGAGCCGCCTATGCGAGCAAGTGCCTCGTCATGAACGTCCTAATGTACCAAGACCTGCGGCGCGTGGTAGAGGACGCCAATCAGGTAACAGACATGGTCGAGGTCCGGTGGATCACCAGTTGGTTGATGAGGAAGAGGTTCGTTTTGATCAAGATATGCCCGGCTCAACGATGCTGCGGTGATGACGCATATTACCCAATAATGGATTTTGGTATGCCCAGCTCATCGACGTCTGCTCCCGAGGTCCAATCACCAACAGTAATCAGAAGTGAGGGGACTTTTCAAGCATTCGCATCATCTGAGCCTATTAGCCTCGCGGTTATGGCCCATCGTTTGGTGTTCGGACGGTGCGGCTCTTATGGGATGGCGAGGGGCCTTTACCTCGCATTCTTGGACGAGCTCTTCAATTGGGAGGAGGCCGAGTTTTACCGACGTGAGTATTCTAACCACTCAAATAGCTTGTATCTTGTTTAATTTCATTAATGTAATGGCTACCTTATGTGGCTATATTATTTATTTTGCATAGTCTCCCATGGCATTTAATCTTGGATCGTCACACATTCCTGTGCCGGATAGCTTTTAATTCAAAGTATTTGGTGACTTGTGGTTGTTATGTGGTGTTTTGTCTTCGTTGTTTTGGTTGTTTGTGTTGGTATATGATTTTGGAGGAAGTCCTTGTTACAGGGGAGATGCTGTCCGATTTTACGTAGACAATCAAAGTAATTGTCAAGAAAATTTATCTAACGAATCCAATCATACAAAAATAACTTCTATTTTTATGGCATTTACAGGATGCGGGTATGATACAAGAGGAGGTTCACCAACGTAGATCAAAACGAGAGCGTCGGCAAACTCAGTGTGGCACGGGGGGGAAAAAGGGACACTGTAAAAATTAAATTTTTATGAATTATTGAATTTATCTCAAATGTCAATAGTTATGTAATCTTTGAAGAATATATATTGTGTGTTGAATAAAGGTTAGATTTGAATACTTGCCAACGTTTTACAATTAATAAAGGTTAGATTTGAATGCTTGATAATGTTTTACAAGAAAAACAATTGCATTCTTGATATTACGACTACATGGCGATTTAACGCATTTGCATGGCGGGCGAACGTTTACGTGCATATAACAATTTTCATGCATCAATTACTGCAAAACTGCCAACGTTTTGCAACAAAACATTTTGTTGCAAAACGTTGGCAGGCCAACGTTTTGCAACAATTCATTTTGTTGCAAAACGTTGGCAGACCAACGTTTTACAACAAAATGTTTTGTTGCAAAAACGTTGGCCAATTCATTTTGTTGCAAAACGTTGGCCTGCCTACGTTTTGCAACAATTCATTTTGTTGAACTTGGCCGGCCAACGCAAAGAATAATTGATTCTTGAAATTTTTTTTACGCCAGAGAATCCTTGCAGTCGTCAAATCACGCATGCAACTGTAAAAGCAAAATAGTAAAATAATTTGTAAAATTATTGTTGTTAAGGCGCAGAATGCATGCAGTCGTCAAATCTGCCATGCAATCGTCAAATCAAGCATGCATTCGTAAAATCAAACAGTAAATATATTTTTTCAACATCAGCATTATGACAATCAAAGGTCCGTGAATCATTTGTTTTATATACCAGTTAAGATTTGTATTCTGCATATCTCTGAATTCTCCACTTCTCGCTTGTAGACTTCATTTTTCAAGAATTCTCCACTTCTCTCTTGCATTCTCCAATAATTTTTAGATTTGTATTCTGCATATCTCTCTGAATTCTCCACTTCTTCCTTGTAGATTTCATTTTTCAAGAATTCTCCACTTCTCTCTTGCATTCTCCACTTTTCTTAAACATTTGTATTCTGTTGAAAATAATATGGTGGAAAATTATGTAAGAGTTAACTTATATTGGAGTGGTGAAGTTGTGTACGAAGAAGGTTCAGTGAGATATAACCGTTGTGCGGAAGCCATACAAAGGTTTCCAATTTCCCTCAAATACGATCGTCTACAACGTGTTTTCATAAGCAAAATGGCGATAACTGATCCTAACCTTTCAGTGGTTATCACTGGACGATATCCAACATCAATTACGGCTAGGGGATTTCCCATTTACGAGGAAACTCTTATTTTGGACGATGACTCCTTATCGTTATTTCTTCGAAGTCCTGCTATATTTAGCAATCATATCAGTATAGCGACACTTGACATGTATGCAACTGTTGAACGCTCTACTAATGTTGAAGCACCCACTGACGATGAGTTTGACATTCGGGATACTACGTATCTTCCCGCTATGAATATTGGGCTTCAAAGAGGTACACTTCAACAAGAAACAATGATAGGAGTTGGTAGCCAATCACATAACTTTGGTTGGACTATGCAGAGCTGTGATATTCCTGGACCGAGTAGTGCTCCAGATACAAGTGAATTAGGTGGCGGGAGTATAGTTCGATATCTCCTACTCAAGTAGAGTCATTTACGAAAGGTAAATATAACGATATTTTTTTTAGCTTAAACTAGGAGACTTCTAACTAATTGTTTCTGAGATTTGAACCCCTTGAATTTTCCTATGTTTGTAGGTGTAACGATTTTGAAGAAAATCCCGTATTAACTCAGCTCACACAAATTGTTAGCAATAATGATGTAGATAATGATCACTTCGGTGAGTCAGATAGTGATATCCCATTAGATCACACAGAAACAGACGATGATCACTCATCTGATGATGATGGTCATTCTTATGAAGACATTATTTGCTCGAAGTGATGGTAACGTTAGCTACCATTCTAATGCGATTCCGTATTTGGATAACACGAAAGAAGGCCGATGATTTTGCTTTCATGAGAGATGACGGTCCGCCCGATCCGCACTTTGGGATTGTAAAAAACCCGAATTTATCGGATCGGAGTTAGTATGGTGGCAATGAATATTCTTTTTATTTGTTGGCCCATTTTTAGGGGTTGATAATTTTCCTTGTATTATGCAATTAGATATGTTATTTCGAACAAGCGTGAAATGAAAGGCGTAGTGAGACAATATTGTCTCAAAGAAAAGAAAGAGTTCATTTGTGATCAGTCCAAAGGTAAATTTTGGAGGGTTATTTGCAAGCGTCATATGTTGGGATATGAGTGGATGATCCGTTTTAGAGAAATTTCAAGTGGTATGTGGAAGGCGAGCCAAAGCGGATCTCCACCACGCGTTGTCTCACGGATGATTACGAAAGGATCATTTCAATTTGAACAAAACCTAATTGCTACTACGTTGATACCATATATTATGGTCGATCCATACATCAAGTATTAAGTCGGTTCGGGAAAAATAAAAGGATTGCATTTGTTTACTCCTAGTTATAGAAAAGCAAGAAAGGGCGTAAGAAAGCTATTGAAATGGTATTTGGTGATTTTGAAACCTCTTTCAAGACATTGCCCCGATACATGGCTGCCTTAAAATATTTCAATCCGGGGACCGTTGTTGAGTGGGAGCACGAATCAACTACAATGCAAGGTGAACACATCTTCAAGTTTCTTTTCTGGACTTATAAACCAAGCATCGATGGATTCAAAAGTTGCAAGCCTGTCATCTCAATAGACGGTACTCATCATCGTATGGTAAGTATGAGATGAAACTGCTAATTGTTGGAATTGATGCGAACAATAACATTTTTCCACTTGCATATGCTATTGTTGCACGTGAGAGCTTTAGTCTTGGACGTGGTTCCTTGTGTTGTTGTGGAGACATATTGTTCGTGAGAGACAAGGAATTGGACTTATTTCGACCGTCATCGGGGCATCTTGCAATGTGTCCAAACACATGATTGGTTACAACCACCATCCACACACCATAGGTTTTGCGTTCGGCATTTGAAAAGCAACTTCAATAAAAAGTTCCTCAACAGTGACCTTGAGAACCTAATGTGGTTGGCGGATACAGAGCACTAGAAGAAGAAATATAAAATGAGGATGGAACAAATCAAAACAATGTCACCTCCAGCGTATCTGTGGTTAAAATATCTTCCGGAGGAGAAATGGACATTGCATAAGGACAACGGTCATAGGTGGGGGGGGGGGGGGGAGGGCTATGACAACGAATGTCTCCGAGTCTTACAACGGTTTATTGAAGAAAGCTCGTGGACTGCCCGTTACTGCCATGGTCCGTTATACGTTTAAAAATCTTGTTGATCGGTTTGTTGAGAGAACCACCCTTGCTGATTTGTTGATTGCGGATAAAAAGTTTTGGCCGCGTGCTGTTGAAAAGAATTTTGATGAATACTGGGAGAGGTCCCTAAAGCATACTGACATGCAAAGAATACAATGCAACTGAAGGGGTCTTTGAGATTCTGACATTTGCACACGAAGGTAAGGGCGAAAATATCCATAAAGTCTCTGCCGAAGGGAAAAAGTGTTCATGTGGGAAATGGAGAAACTACCATATGCCATGTTCACATGCAATTAAATTTTGTGATATCCGCGGAATTCAACCAAAGGACTATGTTAGCAAGTACTACAGTTGCAGGTTTTACAAACAAACGTACAGTGGAAATTTTTCACCGTTGGGTGATGAGGCATATTGGCCACCTTCTCCCTTCAGTTTAATTGCAAACACTGAATACGAGCGAACTTCGGAACGCGACTACAACTAGAGGGAGGAATGAAATGGATATAGCTCCGGTATGGCTAGAAAGTGTAGTACGTGCAAGCAAACAGGTCATAACAAGAATCGGCCGCTTTAACAGAAATCGGTAGTTATTGTTGTTTGTTGGTTTTTATGTTTTTATTAACTTGTACGATTGTTGTTTCCTTATGTAATCTTCCAAGAATATATAACATGTCTTGTGCCGTTTAATAGTTATCATGTAATTTAACATTTATTACTTAGTTAATGTGTGACGTTTATTTAACTTATATTTTATTTTTTTATTTACGTTCGCATATATATACACATATTTAATTATTGCATGTGTTAAAATATTTATTTGAGTTATTCACTAAAATTAACTATATGCTTTAAAAATTAAAAAAATCAATAATTTTTTTTTATTAAAAACATAGCCGAATATGATTTAAATAGAGGCAATGTCTTACAAACTATTTGTAAAACGGTGGGGAAAAAATTAATGAAACGTATAACGTGGAGGGATCCACGTTATACAAATATATATTTGTATAACGTGGAGGGATCCACGTTTTACAAATATATATTTGTATAACGTGGAGGGATCCACGTTTTACGTAATTTTTTTTTTTTTTTCTGTTTGTGAATCTGACAAATTAAAAAAAAAAGTTGGGGTATAACGTGGGCTGATCCACGTTATACCCCTTTTGGTATATAAATTTTTGGCCGCCCCCTTTTAATTTATACCGTGTATTTTTATACCTTTTGGCTCCGAACTCACCTCTGAACTATCAAACTGGAATTGCTGCTTCATCCTGTAGAGTTTATTCTGCTAGTCTTGATCCTCAAGTTTGGTAATTGACTTTTGTCCATGTTAAGCATTCTAAGGATAATTTTAGCCTAGAAACCTGACATTTTTTTTTTTCATCAACAAGAAAATTCATAGCCGTTTGCCTTATGCCAGGTAAATATTTAGAGTAAATGACCAAAGTAGTCCTTGACGTATGGAGTTGGATTGTTTTGGTCCTTAATATATACTACCATATAAGTTGTAAAAGAAATAGTTCGTGGAGCTCGTTTGGTTTGATAGATTGAGTTAAATAATCATGTTGTAAGATTGGTATTGTCTTTATTTAATGTTTGGTTTGTCTTTTGAATTATGTATAAGTAATCCTGGTATAATTTAATACATTAATTAGGGATCGTTTGGTTGTTGGTTAGGAATAGGGCCGTCTCAACAAGATTGGCGGCCTAAAGCCAAACTTCATAGAGAGGCCCTAATTTTGTTTTATTTTAAAATAGAAAGATCGTCATATATATTTTTATTTAAAGTCTACTTTTCTAGTTTTTTTTAGGGCAAATAACACTTTTAGTCCTTGTGTTAATGCTATATTCTGGTTTTAGTCCTTGTGTTATCCGACATACCACTATTAACCTTCAATTATATTATGTGAGTGATTTCATCCTTCATTTAACATATGCCACTACTAAAAATCTGTCAAAAAATCGACGCCCTTTTTCATTGAAACCTATGGCAAAGCGACCCAACACGGTCCGTCGAATGATAAAAAATATTAAAAAAAATCGACACCTTTGTCTGCAATTTAAAAAGAAATATTAGAAATTTTATAAGTGCGTCGGTTTTTATTTAATTTATATTTTTTAAAATAAAAAAAACCGGCGGACTGCGTCGATTTTCTAGAAAAATACCTGCATACAATTGCTGCATTTTAAACACACACACAAAAATGTCAAAACCGGCACTAAAATGCTCCAAATCAATTCTAAAAGAGTTACAATACATAAAATCACTATAAAAAATCATATCTAAACACATCAAATACGATCTAAATAGACCTTCAAAGTTCAAAATATTCAAATGTCCAACCAAAAGTATCATTAACTAGTCAAACATAGTTTTAACATAAGTCCATTATGAAATCCAAACTACTACAACTCTCTATCCGGTTCTAAAAATCACCGAAATCTTACGGGTCGGGGTGGGGGGGGGGGGGGGGGGGCACACCAATGGTCCAAAATTTTTAACTTGTAAATTCAAGGTTCGCTTTTATCAATTTACTTTCTTCAACTCTTTTTGCCTCGGTCTCCGCTAATTTATATTAAGTTTTAAAATAAAAAAAACGACGAGAAGACCCGCCCTCACGATCTGACCCAGTTGTTCCTTGGGCCTAGACCATACGCTCTACCCTTTTGTACTTTTCTAGAAAAAAATATGTGGCTAGGGCATTTGTATCTTTCCCATGAACAAAAAACCATCCCGAGTTTTGGTATCTTGGTCCCATATATAACGAATATATCATTTAATTACTTAAATAATTACATAGAATACCGTTACTCGGCCCGTTCGATCGGATCGATCTGACTTTTGTGTGGGTCTTTAGGAATAGGCGTAGCACAAAAAAAACTTTATTGTCCTAGCCACGTGCCCAACTAATATCTCTAAAAAAACTCGGAGTTCGCCTTTTGCTCCCCCTTGGTCTAATTGGGGCTTCCTCATAGCTTCGCGATAACCGTGTATTGGATCCCATGTACGAACAACATACGTCAAAAGGCTATTTGATATATATAAAAGTAGAATTCAAGCTATGAAATGTATAATAAGATGCATACGTTAAATTCTCTAAACATAGCCGGTCGAGTATCTTATGATTTGATCGCCATAAAGCCTCAACAACGTCCGAGATAGAGTTTCGTGATCGGATTTGGTACTTCAGTATAAAAATATTTGGATTGGATCTTACCCCGATTCGGACTTCTGTATCTTAAGTGTGGTGATAAGTGTCGCTGACCCCGAAATTGGTGACAATAATCTAAACATCAAGGCCCTGGTGACTTAAGCAACATAAAAATGACATCGAGAACTCAACATCATCTTGAAAAACAGGTAACATATCTTGTACAAAAGGATGACTAAGTCATCTAAAATAAGGCAAATGGAAGACATACAAGTGAATGACATGAAAATAGGCTGCAACTAAATGTTGATTCTTGGATAAAAGTCCACCACACAGTACATTGTCAACATATTGTGGACAAAGAGCAACGAAAATTGAATAAGATGCGAGAAAACTATACATGATACATTATATAGCTAGGCCATTGTGGGCGCATAAAATTGCCTATCAATGAAGGTCATTTGTAACGACCCGATTTAGCACTTTTAGAATATCTCTAAAACACCACTTTTTGTGGTCTAATTTTGGTATCTATAGCTTGCGATAACCGGTGATTCGGTTATTTAATTGACAAGAATTTTAGACCCCGATTTTATTTGAGCATCAACGTGAGATAATATTATTAAAAATGTTATTGGAGATTAGGAATTATAAGTGTGGTGTTAAGTAAAAATTGGTGACAATAATAAGCCAATAAGAACCTCAACATCCAAGGTAAAAAGGATGACTCAAGTCATCTAAAATAAGGCAAATGGAAGACATACAAGTGTGAAATTAAATGTTGATTCATCCACTACATTTTCAACATATTGTGGAAAATTAAATTTGGAAGAAACTTACATGTACATTCGGCATAGGGCTGAAAATTGAGAGAAAAAGTTGAAGCATACAATTGAATATTTGAGCATCCACTACTTTATGAAAGTATACATTGTTTTAGAGGACATAACATGGTGGAGGGATCATTACACATTAAATATTGCTCATCCATCTTGGCATGATTACAATAGACAAAGGGTGGTGTATGAATCATTCAACACACCTAAGATTGTCTTGTAAACAATGGAAAATAAAGAAGAAAGGAACAAGGGTCGGCCAAGGAGGCTTATAGCCGAAAAAGTTGTGAAGAAAATATTGAAATTTTGTGTAAAGTTAATTGAGTGCTCAATGTCATGAATGGAGCATGTGTTGTATCCAACTTGTAGGCATCATAATTTAACAAAATAATGACTAAGATATCAGCCATCACAATTCATTTCAACTACACAACACAAAGAAAGAAAACCTAATTCTAGAGAGAGAAAGCTCTCGGCCACATTGCTGATTTTGAGCTCTTTGAGTCTTGATCCAAAAATTATTTTCCAAGGTGTTTCAACCCTTTAGAAGGTCCCTAAAACGTGAAGATAGTCTTTGGAGCAACAAGAACCATTTTCATCTCAAGTCACCAACTCTAGCCAAGTAAAGAATTCAAGTGGTCAAGGTAAGATCTAACTTTCTTTTCATGTATTAAGGGTGATGTAGATGTGTGAATATAAGTTGTATGCATGAAATAAGGTGTGTTGATGTTGGAACATGGTAATAGTTATGGAGTTATATGGGTTGATGTTGAAGAATGATTGTAACTTGACGAACATGAATCGCATGCATCAAATCATGAAAGTTGGTGTTGGAATGGTAGTTAGTCGTAGGGACTGTTTTTGGTGAATTTAATGGACTGATTTTCTTTAATAAATATAGTT
>NC_081346.1:33510970-33528791 GCF_029784015.1 Lycium ferocissimum
GTATATATTCATGTTTTGCGCACGACGGGGTCCTGTCCCGTCTACATATCTAGAACTCTAGTAGAGGCTCGTAGATACGTATGTGTGGGCGATGTAGTCTCACCAGTTCTTATGTATATGTATGTATATATGTTATTTTGATAGCCTAAAGGGCTTATGTTTGTAAAGTAAATATGTTTCAAATGTTATTAGTTTTCCATGATTATGAGCATATATTATGAATGAGAGCAGATGAGTAGCAGAATGAGCGGTGTTCGGGGGTTAGTCCCGAATACCCGCATGGCCCATAGCCGGGTCGTGATAAAAGTGATATCAGAGAGGTTCAGTCCTAGAAAGTGTCTACGAGCCGTGTCTAGTAGAGTCTTATTTATGGTGTGTTGCGCGCCACGCTAATAAAAAAGAGGCTACAGGGCATTTAGGAAAAATGACCATCATTCTTCTTATGAGATCGTGCGATAGAGCCGTGTGTAAGATTTAATCCTTCTTAATAAGTGTGCTATGATTTCAGAAATGCCGCCAAAGGGAAAAGCTAAAGCCGCCCAGAAGGGCAAGACTACGATAAAAAAGCGGGCAGAAAGAGTGCCGCCAATGAATGTAGATGAGGGTGAATCACACTATGAGGCTCTATCTAATGCCTCCGCTACTCCGCCTATTACGGAAGAACAAGAAGGGGCTTCAGCTCCAGCTCCTATGCCTCCGGTTCCTCCACCGGCTACTTCGGGTCAACAAGTGACCGAGGCCATTACTCTATTGACGCAGTTGGTTGCCGCTCAGGCACAGCGGTAGAATGCGGGCCCAAGTGATCGGTCAGCTAGTACTAGAGCCCATGACTTTATGAGTTTAAATCCATCGAATTTTTTTGGGTCAAAGCCGGATGAAGATCCGCAAGGCTTTATTGATGAAATGCTGAGAACATTACGGATTATTCATGCCTCCGAGACTGAATCGGTGGAGTTGGCATCTTATAGACTCGGAGACGTGGCGGTATTATGGTATAATAATTGGATAGCATCGAGGAAAGAGAATGCGCCTCCTCCCGTTTGGCAAGAATTCGTAGATGCTTTCATTCGCCATTATTTGCCACCCGAGGTCCGCCGAGCTAGAGCGGATAGATTTCTAAATTTGAAGCAAGGAAACATGAGCGCCCGGGAGTATAACCTTCAATTTAATTCTTTGGCTAGATATGCCCCGACTATGGTGGCCGATAGGGGAGATCGAGTGCATAGGTTTGTGAGTGGCTTAGGGCCGCATTTGTTTAAAGATTGTTTGACGGCTTCATTGCAAGATGGGATGGATATTTCCCGTATTCAAGCCCATGCCCAGAATCTAGAAGGACAACAACCTCCGCAAAAGGGTTATCGTGACGTTGATAGAGGGCAAAGCAAAAGGGCCAGATCTATGGGCACAGGTAGTGATTATAGAGGGGGATCAAGACAGACCCATTCTAGACACTCAGGCCAGTCGATGAGTAGTGCACCTCCCCGATTTACGGGCAGGAGATTTGATCGCTCCATTCTTTTAGGACAGGGTCAGAGTTCGAGAGCTTCCGGCTTCCAGTTTGGAGGTGATTATAGTCAGAGGAGACCACCGGTTCCCTGATGCAGCCAGTGCAGAAACTTGCACTTGGGGCCATGTCGCCAGGGCACAGATGCTTGTTATGTTTGTGGACAGACTGGACACTTGATGCGTGATTGTCCTTTGAGGTATGGTAGAAGTGGGGTTCGCCCCACAGATGCTCTTGCGATGCGTGACTCCCCATATTCCAGCAGTGTCACGACCCGAACTACAGACCATGACGGGTATCCGGAGCTAACCACCGAACACCACTCATTCCGTTATCTATATACTCTCATTCATAATACTTGCTCAATTTCATGGAAATATATCGTCATTTGAAACATAATTACTTTTATAAACATAAGCCCTTCGGCTATCAAAATAATATATACACTCGCACATACATATACAGGTAAGCCATGGGACCATACTACCCACACATGCGTATCTACGAGCCTCTACTGGAATACTAGACATATGGACGGGACAGGACCCCGTCGTGCCCAATCATGAATATATATATATATATATATATATATATGTATCAAAATAATAATCAATGGCACCTCGGACAATGGAGTGCTCACAAGTCGACTACTAGCTCCTATGGATCGGACCGTCTCCTTGCCTACTGTGGGCATGAACACAGCGTCCAAAGAAACGGACGTCAGTATGAATATTGTACTGAGTATGTAAGGAAGGAATGAAATAAGCATGATAAGAATATCTTAAGTCATGAGATGGAGATACAACCTGCGTCCATTTTTAAGCATCATTACATGTCATATACATTCGTTATACATAAGCATATCATGTGCATTATCATAACACATATCTTATCATATCACATATACATCATCATACCATACATGCATCATCGTATCAATCATACATCATCATGTCGGCAACCCGCGTCCGGGTAACCATCATATGCCGCCCACTAGTGGTATCATGCCCTGCCCTCTAGGCTTGGTGAAATCATAGCAGCCCGCCGTAGCGGTGACATGCCCGGCCACTTAGGCACGGTGAAATCATATGCAGCCCGCCTTAGCGGTGACATGCCCGGCCAATTAGGCGCGGTGGAATCACATCATCATCATATATCATGCACTTTGTCATCATACATCACATATCATCATAGATTCATGACTATCATTCATTTATGAACACGTCATGGCATCTACCACAATTTAATATCATTATACATATATCATCAATTCGTATATTAGAACTTGAAAGCAAGTATAGTCGTGTCGGGGTGACGTAAGGTCGTGGATCCCCGACTTCATTATGGAGCATTCGTAAGCATTCTGCCTCACCTTGAAGGAACAAGCATAAGGTGAGTGTATACAATGATCAACATCAATGGGCTACGTATAGCTCATTTAGCTTAATTGGAACATCATATCATAGGCTATAGCATCGCTAGACTTAAGCTTATCATTATCATTATCATAATTGTAGCATATCTCTTATCTCGCATGGCTATTCGTGAACAATGGCTCGTAGCCTTCTTGAAGATAGAACATTCGTAATAAAAGAGGAAATTCATGCCATAGGACTCATGCCTTAGAAGAAAGGATTAGCCTCACATACCTTTATCGTTTAACTATTCTATTGCTTGCTCGTTCTCCTTTAATGCACTCGTCTATACCTTCAAGAGAATTCGTATCAACATTAGCTATATCATCGTGAAAACATACTTACTAAAGCTATAGAAATTTGGGCAGCATTTCCTTTGTTTATACTACTTTCCGCCATATTCCACATCAACTCCCAACATTCATAACAACCATCACAATATCACTAACAACAATCGTCATTCATTTACATGATTCGCATTTCCACAATTCCACTTCAATTCTCCATATTCATGACTAAAGTCTATTATCGCGTACTTTCACATAAAAATACTCATTCCATGTTTTCAACGTCATTTATAACGCATTTGTAACATCAACACAACCATCTTCATGATTCAATTCAACTACTACTCACTAATGGCACTATTCACACATTTATGACCCATTTCCCATACTCTTCTACAATCCATGAGTTTCAACTTACTAATACTTCAAATAACATGGAAAGGTCATGAAACTTACCTTAGATGATGGAGGAATAAGCCTTGGTTGATGATACACTCTTTGCACAAAAATCCTATTTCATCTCTCTTGGGTTTTCTTGATTTGTATGACTTTTAATGGGTTTCCTTCACTTGGTTCACTCGATTTCTTGTTGATGATATTTGATTTCTATTGATTTCTCATGGATGAAGTTTTTGGAACACTCTAGAGGTTTCTTGAAGTGTGGAGGTGGAAGATGAAATGAAAAAGGGTCCCTTATATAAAATCAAGGGCAGATTATACGGACCAACATACGGTCCGTATGTTTTCTACGAGCCGTATGTCTGGCCGTAGATCTGGTCCAGTGGAGTATGGTATTCTGGGCTGGATCTACGGTTGGACATACGGTCCATACTTTTTATACGGCCAGTATGTCTAGCCGTAGATTGTCCAGTTTTTCCGAGAATCATTTCGTCGACTCGTTTGATCTCCGATCCTGATGGAACCTTCTTAACACTTGTTTATCACTTTAATACCAATCTAAGGGATGTTATAACTCTTCCTTAGGGCATCATTTATACACTGTTAACTCAGTACTCGAAATTCTTATTCGTTACTCAACATACGACTCGCTTCCCTTAACAACTTTCTTTCCTTAACTCGAATGTCTTTGGAAATCTAAATTAGGATCATCCAATACTATTTCTTACTTGTCCAAACCTCGTATACATTATACCCCTCGCTCGTCTACTCACTGTACGCTAACGGGGAATTTTCCAAGGTGTAACAAGCAGGCCGAGGTAGAGGCCGAGGGGGAGTGTCTACTTCAGGTGCCACACAGCTGCCGCATATATGCTTTAGCTGGATGACAGGATCTCGAGTCCTCCCCAGATGTGGTTACAGGTGCATTATCAGTATTTTCCCATGATGTGTATGCATTGATAGATCCGGGCTCTACCCTATCTTATATTACTCCATATGTTGCTAATCGTATTGGGGTGAAACCCGAGCCACTCAAACCTTTTGAGGTATCTACTCCGGTTGGTGATCCCGTGATAGCTAAGCAAGTATACAAAGATTGCATGATTGTGATATGTAACCGCCAAACTAAAGTTGATTTAGTTGAGCTGGAAATGCTAGATTTCGAAGTAATTATGGGTATGGATTGGTTGGCCTCATGCTATGCTAACGTTGATTGCCGAATGAAAGTAGTTCGATTTCAATTTCCGGGAGAGCCCGTGCTTGAATGGAAGGGTAATGCAGCATCTCCAAGGGGTAGGTTTATTTCCTACCTTAAGGCAAGGAAAATGATAGCTAAGGGCTATATTTATCACTTGGTCCGAGTTCATGACACCGAAGCGAAGTCGCCACCTTTCCAATCCGTTCCGGTAGTGAATGAATTTTCGGATGTATTTCCAGATGAACTTCCAGGCCTTCCTCCAGAAAGAGAGATTGACTTTGCCATTGATGTGTTACCGGACACCAAGCCTATTTCTATTGCTCCTTACCGAATGGCTCCGGCAGAATTGAAAGAACTAAAGGCACAGTTGAAAGATTTGCTTGAGAAGGGGTTTATTAGACCCAGTTCATCACCGTGGGGAGCGCCTGTCCTATTTGTGAGAAAGAAAGATGGCTCCCTATGAATGTGTATTGACTACAGGTAGTTGAATAAGGTGACGATTAAGAACAAATATCCTCTTCCAAGGATTGATGATTTATTTGATCAGCTACAAGGTGCCAAGTGGTTTTCAAAAATAGACTTGAGATCGGGTTATCATCAAGTGAGAGTTAGAGAAGAAGATATTCCCAAGACAGCCCTCAGAACGAGATATGGCCATTATGAATTTCGGGTGATGTCATTTGGGCTAACTAATGCTCCGGCAGTGTTCATGAATTTGATGAACAATGTATTCAGGCCTCTCTTGGATCGTTCGTGATAGTATTCATTGACGATATTCGGTATACTCTCACGTAATCGGAACATGCAGACCATTTACGTATCGTTCTGGGAATTCTTCGAACTCGAGAATTATATGCAAAATTCTCAAAGTGCGAGTTTTGGCAGAATTCTGTGACATTCTTGGGTCATGTTATTTTAGACGATGGCATTCGAGTTGACACTCAGAAAATTGAGGCCGTGAAGACTTGGCCAAGGCCTACGATGCCTACAGAAGTTCGTAGTTTTCTGGGATTGGCAGGTTATTATAGAAGGTTTGTAGAGGGCTTCTCATCTATTTCAGCCCCATTGACGAAGCTAACCAAGAAGTCAGCTAAATTTCAGTGGAATGATGCTTGTGAGCGTAGTTTCCAAGAATTGAAGGACAGATTAACCTCAGCTACAGTTTTATCACTTCCAGAAGGGCCAGATGGTCATGTTGTATATTGTGATGCTTTCGGTGTTGGGTTAGGATGTGTATTGATGCAGCATAGTAGGGTTATTGCTTATGCTTCGAGACAGCTGCGGAAACATGAAAAGAACTACCCAACTCATGATCTTGAATTGGCTGCAGTTATTCATCCATTAAAGATGTGGAGACATTATTTGTATGGCGTGCATGTTGATATTTATACAGATCACAAGAGTCTCCAATATATTTTCAAACAAAAAGAGTTAAATTTGCGGCAGAGGCCGTGGTTAGAATTATTGAAGGATTATAATGTTAATATTTTATACCACCCCGGAAAGGCAAATGTAGTAGCTGATGCGCTTAGCCGCCGATCTATGGGTAGCCTATGTGAAGTTCCCTCGGAGAAGAAAGAGTTGATTCATGAGCTCCACCAACTAGCTAATCTTGGTGTACGTCTAATTGATTCAGGTGGTGCAGGAGTTAGTGTTAATAATCCCACAGTTTCATCCTTGAACATGGAGGTAAAAGAGGGACAATATGAAGATCCTCAATTGAGCCATTATAGAGATATATGTCATGCAAAAGAGCAGTCTCCATTTGAAACTTCTGTAGATGGGGTTCTTAGATACCGAGGCAGGCTATGTGTTCCGAACATTGCAGAATTACGACATCGAATTCTAGAGGAAGCTCATTATTCTCGGTACTCTATTCATCCAGGAACAACAAAGATGTATCATGATCTCAAGATGATATATTGGTGGGATAGCATGAAAAGAGACATAGCAGAATTTGTTGCCCAATGTCCAAATTGCCAGCAAGTATAGATCGAACATCAAAAGCCAGGAGGATTATTGCAAGCAATGGAAATTCCTACTTTGAAATGGGAAGCGATCAATATGGATTTTATTGTGGGATTACCTCGTTCCCGAGGCAAGTATGATTCCATATGGGTAATCATGGACAGACTCACGAAAGCAGCTCATTTTCTTCCAGTCAGAACTACATACTCAGCAGAAGATTATGCAAGGTTGTATTTAAAGGAGATTGTGAGGCTCCATGGTATTTCGATATCTATTATCACAGACAGAGGAGCGCAATTTACATCCAAGTTCTGGAAATCTTTTCAAGAAGGCCTAGGTACTCAAGTAAAGCTTAGCACGGCATTTCATCCGCAAATGGATGGACAAGCCGAACGTACTATTCAGACTTTGGAGGATATGCTAAGAGCATGTATTCTAGATTTTAGTGGTAGTTGGGACGACCACTTACCCCTAATTGAGTTTGCATATAATAACAACTATTATTCCAGTATCCAAATGGCTCCGTACGAAGCTTTATATGGAAGGAAGTGCAGATCTCCAATAGGATGGTTTGAAATAGGAGAAGTACAGCTAATAGGCCCTGAGTTGATCCAACAAGCAGTGGAAAAAGTCAAGGTGATCCGAGATCGATTGTTGACAGCCCAAAGTCACCAAAAGTCTTATGCGGACAACCGCCGGCGAGACTTAGAATTCCAAATGGATGATTGGGTGTTCTTGAAGGTATCACCAATGAAAGGGGTGATGAGATTTGGTAAGAAAGGAAAGTTAAGTCCTCGATATATTGGACCCTACAAAATCATCCGCAAGGTGGGTCAAGTAGCTTATGAATTGGACTTGCCTTCAGAGCTTGAATTAGTTCATCTAGTTTTCCATGTCTCAATGCTCCGCAAGTATGTGGGAGATCCTACAAAGGTTGCGCCAATAGATGATGTTCAGATCACAGAAAAGCTAGCCTATGAAGAAGTGCCTATTACCATACTAGACAGGCAAGTACGGAAACTTCGGAATAAGGAAGTGGCTTCAATTAAGGTCTTATGGCAAAATAACAACCGAGAAGAGATGACTTGGTAAGCGTAAGAGAAGATGAAATCCACATATCCGCACTTATTCCAGCCCCCAGAAGAAAATTTATGATGAGGCATCGAGATTATAAGGTATGTATGTTTTTATTTTATGCACATGGGTCGTGTGTGACCAACCTATATTGCTATTGTGTTGTAGCCCTATGAGGCATATTCATTATGGGTTGTTGTGACAGGGTGGTAGTGCCATATTACAGGGAAAACTCTGACGAAATTTTTATAGGATTCCCGATGACTTAACATTCGGGGACGAATGTTCCAAAAGGGGGGAGAATGTTACACCTTTGAAACTTCCCGTTAGCATACAGTGAATAGACTAACGAAGGGAATGATGTATACGATGTTTGATAAGTAAGAAATAGCATTTAATGGTCCTAATTAAGATTTCCAAAGACATTGGAAGTAGGAGACGAAAGTTGCTAAGGAAAGCGAATCATATATCGTATGTCGGGCAAGAATTTAGAGTATCAAGTTAATGACATTCTAATGATGTTTTTGGAAAAAGTTATAACGTCCCTTAGATTGATGTTGAAGTGTTAAACAAGTGTTAAGAAGGTTCCATAAGGATTGGAGGTCAAATGAAACGACGGAAGACGACTTCGGGAAAACTGTGAGTTGCACGGCCACTTCCACGGACCTCGTAACTTTGTACGAACCGTGGAAGGGTCCGTGAAACTCCCAGCAGAGTTGGTGTCTGGCTGGTGGTGAACCACCACCAGTTCCACGGACAACATAATGTTCCACGGACCGTGAAAGTGTCCGTGGAAGTCCCAACGAGCTGAACAGGTTCTAATTATATAAGAGTGTTCCCATTTCATTTATTTCATTCCACATACTTCTTCATCTCTCTCAAGACCTCTAGAAGGTTCCATACACTTCATCCACAAGAATTTAAGGGAAGTTGATGATCAACTTCATCAAACCAACAAGAATCAAGATTGTGAAACTCATTAAAGTCATCTAAGTCAAGAAATTCCAAGAGAAGTGAATTAGGGTTTTTGGTGCAAGAAGAGTATTCCACTCAAGACTTATTCTACCATTATCTAAGGTAAGTTTTATGGTATTTTCATGAGGTTTGAAGTATTGTGAAGTTGAAACACTTGGGATTGTAGAAGAGTATAGAAAATGGGTCATAAATGTGTGCATAGTATCATTGTTGAGTAGTAGTATGGGTTGAATCATGAATATTGATATGTTGAGATTGTAAATACGTTATGAATAACATTTAGAACATGGAATGAGTATTATATATGAAGAAACATGATGGTAAACTATGATCATGATTTTGGAGAATTGAAGGGAAATCGTGAAATGCGAATAATGTAAATGAATGAGAATTGTTGTTTATGATGTGGTGATTGTTGTTATGAATGTTTGGGAATTGATATGGAATATGGAGGAAGTCGTATAAACAAAGGAAATGCTCCCCAATTTTCTCTAGCCTTAGTAAACACGCTCTTATGATTGTTTAGCTAATGTCGATACGAATTCTCTTGAAGATAGAACGTGTACATTAAAGGAGGACAAGAAAGCGATAGTTTAGTTAAGCGACAAAGGTATGTGAGGCTAAACCTTTCTTTCTAAGGCATGATCTTATGACATGAAATTCCTTCTTCTTCATGAATTCCCTATTTTCAAGGAAACAAAGAGTCTATATTCATGAATAGCTATATAACATGAGAGGTGCATTATGAATACGATAATGATAATAATGAGCTTAAGACTAAACATCCTAGAGTTCATGATATGATGTCTTTACGAAGTTAATGATATCGACTATGATTTATCTATGTTTTCCTTATGTGTGCTCACCTTAAAACGTTAGTCCCTCCAAGGTGAGATATAACGCTTATGATTACTCCATAACGTAATCGGGGGTTCACGACCTTATGTCACCCCGACACAGCTATAGTTGCCCTCAAGTTCTAATGTATGTTTTGTTGATAAATGCATAATGATGTTGAATTATGATAAAGCCATGATATGTCTATGAGATGAATAACAATGATAAGTATATGATATGTACGACGATGTGATTCCACCGTGCCTACATGGCCGGACATGTCACCGCGAAGGCGGGCTGCTTATGATTCCACCGTGCCTACATGGCCGGACATGTCACCGCTACGGCGGGCTGCTATGATTCCACCGCGCCTAGAAGGCCGGACACGATCACCACTAGTGGGCTGCATATGATGGTTACCCGGACGCGGGTTAACGATGATGATGTATGAATGATATGATGATGTATGAATGGTATGATGGTGTATACGCTAGGGTAGTTCACATGATACACTACGTATGATACATGTATAAAATGTATCCATTCAAAGGTTATGTCTTCATCTTATGCCTTATGATTTCTCTATTATGTTCATTTCATTCATGCCTTACATACTCAGTACAATGTTCGTACTGACGTCCGTTTTCTTTGGACACTGTGTTCATGCCCACAGGTAGGCAGGGAGGTGATCCAGACTCGTAGGAGCTATTAGCTGTTTGAGAGCACTCCATTTTCCCGGAGGTGCCATTGATTATTCTTTTGGTACATATATGTATATATTCATGTTTTGGGCACGACGGGGTCCTGTCCCGTCTACATGTCTAGTACTCTAGTAGAGGCTCGTAGATACGTATGTGTGGGCGATGTAGTCTCACCAGTTCTTATGTATATGTATGTATATATGTTATTTTGATAACCTAAAGGGCTTATGTTTGTAAAGTAAATATGTTTCAAATGTTATTAGTTTTCCATGATTATGAGCATATATTATGAATGAGAGCATATGAGTAACAGAATGAGCGGTGTTCGAGGGTTAGTCCCGGATACCCGTCATGGCCCGTAGCCGGGTCGTGACATGTTTTTTGTACTAACCTACACTTGTTGCATTCTTTTATGAATGCAGAGTACCAGGATAGATCTACTTCTACCCCTCATGGCTGATATTCGAGGAATGCTAATTCGAGTCTTTTCAGGGTGAGCGTGAGGACGTTCGCAGTCCGAAGACTCTTCCTTCCATTATGTCTTTATTTCCATTATGAGACATGATTTTGAGACTATTTGTGTATTACTATTATTCAAACTTATAGTATTTAGTTAGATGCTCTTGTATGACCAGACCAGATACTGGTGTGTCTTTCATTTACTTATATTCTTATCGTGAGACTTACGTTATTCTATCTTCTTCCGCTTTATTTATATTTTATGATTGTTGGGATAAGGGTTCACTTACTGAGGTGGGGAAGGCAGGTGCCCGCACGACTTAGTGAAAATGGGTCATGACAGACCCCCTGTTACGCCCTTACCCCTTATTATTCTCATTTTACAGACCCCCTGTTACGCCCTTACCCCTTATTATTCTCATTTTAATCTTTATTTTACAAAAATGTTCCTTAAATAAAGTCTAAAAATTCTTAACATATCTTGAAGCCGAGCAAAGGAAACACAATCAAGCTTTCACTTTCTAGAGTGCCTCCGAATGCTCCAAATCTAGATTTGAGCAAAGCTTAAGTCTTTCGAAAGTTCTATCGCCTCCGAATTTACCAAACGAGTAAAATCTAGTCAAAACAGTACTCTACGAGGTTAACTGAGTCCAACGATACCCATATTATTTTATTAATATCCCGAGCCCAAAAATCAATTCAAAAGTCAAACCCGAGCTCCCAAGGGAAAAGATGGAATTTATTTGAAGGTCGGTTTACCCATAACTTATAAAGTCTAAATCCTGAAAATGACCCAAATCCAACCTCAAATCGACATCTGAATCGAAAATTTTCATATTCTTAACTTTAGGGCTTAAAGTCCCAATCTCTACATTCAAATTATGGACAAAAATGCTAAATAAATGATGAAATCGTGGGAAAACACCGAGATCAAGGTTAGAAACTTACCCGCAAGCCAAAATGTGAAGATTTCCTTCAAAGTCGCCTCAAACTGAGATCAACTGTTAATTTATCAATACCAGGTATAACACCCATACAGTCCACGAGCTTGAATTTCAACAAAGTTTACATTCTTATGAAGTCCTCTCCATAAGGATACCAACTACCTCATAAATTCTCAATCTTGGTGGAAGCATGATAGCAAATTGACAATTTCCTCCAATTTATAAATACAGGGTTAAAATAGATGTCTAGTTAACCGTGTCGCAAGTAGACAATTCCTACCTCAATGGAAAGCTCTCGTCGCAAGGATCAATAATCTATACTCACAATTCAAATTTGACCAAGCATCGCTCACAATCAGTCAAAAACAACATGTAGTTCTTTTACCAAAACCCTATTCAAAATCACCAACTTTGGCCTTTAATCTAGCTTAGATTCATGTAAAACTCATGGATGTGAGTTAGAAACCATGTCTTGATAATATCTCATGATTACCCAATGATTTCTCCCTCAAAAGTTATGTTTGGATGTCCCAAAATTGCTCTAATATGAATTAATTCAGATCAGATTTCTTTTATATTACAGCAGGACATCCGATATTTAAAAAATGCTGAAATTGCTGTTAAAAAATCAGCACATCAGTCTCTGGTAAAATGGTCATAATTCCTTACACAAATGTCGAAATCACGAACATTTTAAACCACATGAAGCTATATTCAAAGGGCTACAACGTTCATTAAGATATCATCTCTAAATTCTTTATAGATTCAGAGAAATTCGCTGCTAAAATAAGAAAAATACCACGTTTCAGCACTTTTGAATTTCCTCCAAACTTCCTCCAAATGCGTTGGAACTCATTTGAACCTCCCAGACACAAACCAAATATGCATTTCAAACATAAAACACGCTACGTGCCTGCTCACACACTCAAAGCATCCATTTGGCGTCATATCATCATCATGCACTATGCTTTGTCCACTGGCCACTTGACCCAATATTGACTATGGTCAACTCTAATTCTTTTACTTAACTAGTTTCTCAACTAGAGGTAAAAATCACACCCGATACCCTCGGGATCCAAACCAGCTACTTGACTGCGTCATTTATCACATTTCGGACCTCATGGGATTGACAAAATTGCGATTCTGCTTCATTAACCTCCGTTGTTACTTTGGTCAAACCTTTCCATTTCTTTAACTTAAGAACTTTCAAATTTAAATTTTCTTCTCCGACACTCACCTGATTGCCTCGTGAATTGTATCACTCATCCTCGCAAGTCAGAAATACTATTTTGAAGCTACAGGATAGGTATTTTGGGGGAAAAGAGTTCAAAAGCTCAAAACGACCTAGCGGGTCATTACAAAACCAAACCAATTTAGTCAGTTTTAAATTATTAAAATCAAACCAAACCAAATATAATATACATTTATCGGTTTGGATTTGGTTGTTCGGTTATTAACCATACATAAAATAAGCTCAAATGACATAACATCTTTGCCTCTTTATTGTTACGGTTCACTTTTACGGAAGGCATAAAAGCTACTCGAGGTTGTGGACTCTATTGAATTTTTGTATTTTTTAGAGTCGCCACCTAATTTATAAGGGAAATTAGGAAAACCAAGTGAAAAAGGGTTTATCAAACAAGAGAAAAATCCTTTTAAAATAGAGTTCAAGGTAATGGTTCCGGCGATCACCTAGAAAAGATTTTAAGCACCCTAGTGTTAAGGATCCGTAGAATACGGTTGACCTACGATCTTCAATGTGTGATTATGTAATTATTTGCTTAAAAGAATTTATTTCCTTCTATAAATTGTCATGGCATATCATAACTCATGTTTTGGCAAAGTTTATTTGAAGACAAAAAAGAGTTGAGTTTTTCTTAAAAATATGTATAAAGTCTTAAAGTCATTCCATTTCCGAACCAAGAGACACTTAAGATTTCTCTTAAGTAGAGTCCAATTTAATTTGGTTCAAATGTTTATGCTTTTAATCCCTTATAAATCTATTGAAAAAAGTTTGAGTGAATTTCCTTTGTAAATATGCCATAGGTTTATACAAGTATGAAAAAGGTTTTTTGCAATTTTTGTTTATATTTTGTCCAATTTTAGCTCAATCATATCCTAACTTTTGAAACCTTTACCTCAAAATAATGTTTAAGTGTATATCTTTGACTTAAGGTTTGGGCTTGGCCTTTGAAAAGACCTTAATTTTGAAACTTTAGGAAAACAGTTTTTGTTCTTTTCATTTTCCAGAAATCAGTCCAAGTATTAAGCACCAATTTAGTCCCTAAAACTTGAAGGCCCATACTCCGATTTTATTATAAAGGTCCAAAATAATTTTCTTTCTTTATAAAAGGGTGAACCCGTATATATATATATATATATATATATATATATATATATATATATATATATATCATATATCCATTTTTTTTTTAATTTTTTTCAACTTAACCGTGTTTGATTTTTGAAAATCATTTGAAGGTTTTTCTAACTTCTAGGTGAAATTCCTAAGTTCTAAGGGTTCCAATAGTTACAAACATTTGTTTACATCTAGAAACAAATAAAAGGAGAAGGGTTTAGGCTAGTGGGCCTACTGAAGCTCTCTAGTTACCATTTTCACCCATGATTGGGCCTTCAATCAATTTCATTTATGCTTCGGACTCGATGAAGAAAGAAGTGCTTCGGCACAATAGTGGTATTCATGAAAAATGGCCCGAGTGGCCCAAGTGGATCCCATGCAAAACAAAGGGGAAAAGGAAAAATCTAGTTAGAGAGCACCTAGACTTAATAACTTGTCTAATATAAACTAAATGACATACATACAATAGTCACATATACGTTACATATCAATATACTTTCAATTCATATGCGTATATAAACAGTTAGTGTAAAGCAAAGAAGAGACAAGCCCAAACATATTAATAAGGAAAACTTAAAACAAAGCAGGCCCAGTTGAGTCGAGACAGTATTAGAGATAGGCCCAAAACAGCTAAGCAACTTAAACATAGAAGATAGGCCTAAATTATCAACTGAAGATAACTTTAAGAAATGAAGCCCAATTTTCACAAATAAAAACTTGCAGTTTGAAAATCCAAAATGAGATATACAAAGTGACCATCTACTTGGTAATAGGCATGCTTTCATTCAAAGGATATAAATGAAACAAATCAATGTGAGAAAGTCAAGTACTATGGTAGTTTGAGTTGATGATTTGTACATAGCATCATGTAGGATGCAAGTTGAAACCAACAAAGTTTGTCATTTAAAGTCACATAAACAGGCAAACATGCTAAGTAAACTCATCTAATTAGTCATTTGGGGTGCATATGGTCACAAATTGATCAGAGGCATGCTTAGGTGTGGTATGGTCTTTATTTCATATTCATGCTATCAAAGAGGCAATATGAGATGCATATGTCACGACCCAACCAGAGGGCCATGACGGGCACCCGATGCTAACCCACTCGGGCACCTCCTATCGTACATTCACATTCATATCTAGGTGAGCCATATAGCTTATTCATAATTTCTATACATCAAGAATGCTAATCTCATTGGGCAACAACACATTTATAGCATCATCAACAACCATGCCTGTATCCATATACACAAGCTGACGAGGCTAACAAAAGATATACAAAATGTAAGCCGACAAAGCTAAAAGACATCTAACCATACACAACTGTCTACGAGTCTCTAAGAAGAGAATGTAACATCATATAGGCGGGACAGGACCCCGGCATTCCCATATGTATGTACACAAAAGAATAATACCAAAAGTTGTAGCTCCGGATGAGATGGAGCTCCTCTATGCAGTCCCTGAACCAGAAATCAATGGATCAAGCCTGTGCCCCTGGCCACCTGCGAGCATGACGCAGCGTCCACAAACAAAAGGACGTCAGTACGAATAATGTACAGAGTATGTAAAGCATAATCAACATCATAATAGGAGCATAAGAAATAGCGTAAGAAGTAGCATAAGGAATAGCATAGGATAGAAGAATCAAGAAGCAATAGAGCCATTGTACCTCTAGTGGCCATCATCCTACTTGTTATATCCCGTATTTTGTACATTGGGACAATTCGGTTTAACTATGATAAGTTAGGGCCAAAACGATTCGGATACAAAGTCGGGACTTTTGACCTTCGATTTCGTTTTAAGACCTAAGTTGTTCATGAATTTGTTGGTATGGAACAATTAGGAAAAATTTGGGACCAAAATTGGAATAATGGAAAGTTGAAAATCATGCATTTTAGCCATGTTGGCCGTGTGGTGTGGAGGTGGCTCCCACCCATTTTATGTCCAATTTTAATTGCTCCAACACATGTGTGTGGGCCATGAATACATGTGCAACTCTTGTGGAAGCTTAAAAGATGACTCCTAAGTCATCTAGCCTCATTCCAACACTTAGAAAAAAAATAGAAGTTGAAGAACAACAAGCTTGACTCTCAGCCAAGAGGGAGAAAAATCAAGTCCCAAACAAGCCATCCCAAAATTATTTCTTTGGTGCAAACTCACTAATTGGAGGTCCCTAAGTAGCGTGGAAGTGTTGTTGGAGCGATCAACCCGCTAGTTTTCATCCTAGCTAACCCTAGCAGCTAGTTGTGAAGTTGAAGGAAGAAAGGTAAGATTTGATCTTGTTTTATGTGTTATAAATGGTGTATGCATGTTGTAGTATGTTAATATGGATGAAAATCATGAAATAGAGTATGTTGAAGTTGAGGCCATGTGTATGAGGTTTGGCCACGTGATGTGTGTGTTGTGTTTAAGTGATGAGTTAAGTTCTATGTAGCATGTTTAGTTGTGTAGTGTGAAGAAAAGAATGAGAATCATGATCATATGTGCATGTGTAATGTTGGCCGAATATAGGTCATGTTATATGACAAGAATGAATTAATATCGCTTAGTGTTTTAGTTGTTGTCGTTATGAATTCCATGATGAGAATGAGAGTTTAATGACTCGAATTGATGTTGTAAGTGTTGCGGGCTGATTTGAAGATTATTGTGCATTTGATGTAATTTTTAAATTGATGAGAATAGCATTGTTAGAATGTGAATTGTTGGTGCAAATCATGATTTGGAAATGAGGAGTGTGTTATAGTGAGGTTCTCGGGTTTGGGGACTGTTTTCGGGTAAATTGGAGCAATTATTGGATTGTTGGAAATATTGTATGAATTGTTTAAGATGATCTTGAATGTTGTTGGTATGGGTTCGGGTTAGTATTTGAATGTATAAGCGTTGATGTTGGCTTGAAGGTAAGCCGTTGAATTGAATATATTGAAAGTTGTTGAATGATGTAAAAGAGAGTTACTAATGTTATATTGTCTTTCGGATTGATTATTGATGTTGCTAGGATGGTTGTTGATGTTGTTGTTGTTGATTTGGCCGAGTTAAATTCTCGGGGTTGGCCTATTTACAGGGGAAATGCTGCCCAAATTTCTGTAGAATTTAGTGTTAGTTTGGAATTAAATGCCTAAACGTCCATAGCTAATGTTTGGCATATTATGACGTATTTGTAGACCTTGGAGAGCCCGAGGCGTAGGTTGGCATTAGCTTGAGTTTGGAGTAGCTTTGAGGGCGTTTGAGGTATGTAAAGCTTCACCTTCCTTCTTTTGGCATGCCTTAGTCACAAATAGGCTATGACACGAGTCTCGAGGAAATTCTATTCTCACAATCCGAGCATGTCTATGATTCTTGTTCGTCTCTTGATATTTGTATGTTGATATGATGAAACATTGGCCTTTATGTCTTTGGAATAATTGATTTCCAAATATTGCATAAAAAGTTTTGTTGTTAAAGAGTTCTGTAACTACGAACGCCCGTATCTTTCACAGAAAGGCTCGGATTGCCTCGATATGCTCGTAGGTGATTGTATGGCGTATGATGAGTATGTTTTCCATAGGCTGGCCCGGCTCGGGTCAACACCCGTCCGTGGGTCCCGCGACTTTTCTTCTCGTAATCCCGACGACTTTTGAAAGAATTTGATTCGTTATTATTCCGATTTCTAAGTATGGTCATTTTACTTATCATTCGAGTCTATTATAATGATTTTACACATA
>NC_081346.1:33528891-33536468 GCF_029784015.1 Lycium ferocissimum
TCATTTTCATGTCCCTCTCGTTCTCTGTCTCAGTCTTGCAGCCCCAAGTTTCTCTTGTTTGTTACTCCTAAATTTCTGTATCATGTGTCTAAGAAAATCTTCCTGCTAATACTTAGCTTCATGTTGAGTTGATGGCAACAAAGAATCTGTAGAATTAAACTATATTATAAATGTTGACACCTAATTTGGCCTTCCAATAATTTTATTTAATTATCCAGAGTTCTTGGATGTCAAACGGAGTGAAATATGTATTTTATAAACCAAAATGATTTTTATAAAATTATTTCGATAATATTTTGTCATTTCATTTGGCAAAATAATTTCAAATATATTGTAAGTCAATTAAAATATTTTGCATATGTTACCATCAATATTAAAGTGTTTGTCAAATTAATTCAAAATAGTGCAAAATAATTATTCAATTAATTGTTTAAATTATTAAATATCAAATTGACAAATATTTTACACCGTTAATTCAAGAAAATTGATTAATTAAATAAAATAATCAATTACATCTCAAGTTTACAACTTGCATAACTACATTTGCATTTTTGTTCAAAATTAACTACGATTAGTTATATATTACTTGTGGTTACAATTGAAATGGTCAAATTAACTGTTATGTGGTAATTATGGCTACATTTGAAATAGTCAATTGCATAATTAAGGTCAATTAAGGTTATAATTGCAAAGGTAGTCATTTTATGCATTTGGCCGTGTTTTAAAAAGAGAATTAATTGGTTAATTAATCTTAATATGACCGTAATTTAATTGTTTAATGTTTTAATTTTGGCCGTTTGTTAAAGTTGCACGTTTTATCCTTGCATAAATATACATATATACCCGAATATACATGTGTATACGTATATATACATGTATACAAGTGTATGTGTATATGTGTCTCTTGGGCCCCCTTTCCCTTTCCTTTTTAAAGACGGCCAAGTCCAGCCCAACAAGGCCAGACCCGACCCATTTCCTCAATTCAACACAAACATATACAGACATGTATAAGCCTTTGTGGTGTCTGTCCAGAGTAAAATGGTTTCTTGTCTGTCCACTATTGCTCATACCTTGTAACTATGCTGTTACACCTCTCGTTTTCATGGTAGGAAAAACTTACGGCTTCCTAGTCGAGCATGCCTTGAAATGGAGATTTGTACCCGAGTATTGAGATGCTAAGTATTTTACCCCGTGTATGGAGGTACTAGCAGGTATTCCAGGTATATTATAGGATTAGAAGTTGAGCGGATTGAACCGGCGCAGGCTGAGCAGATTCAGGGAAGTCTGCAGACACTAGACATTATTGACGGACTGTCGACCATGTCGACGGGCCGTCAATGTGCACCGTCGCTATGTTCTGAGAATTCTAATCTGCAGAAACCGATCGATGAGACACGTCGACGGACCGTCGACACGTCGATCGCCGCCGTCAATAGGGCTCTGCAACTTCTGATCTGGAAAAGCAGGTCGACGGACCGTCGATACGTCGACGTGACCATCGACCCGCTTCTTCGGAACTTTCTAGTTCCAGCTATAAATAGACGAGTTGAACTCCAAATTTTCAGATTTGAGTCTCTCTCTAAGTCTTTAAAGTTCTAGAAAAATTCTCTCATCATATCATCATATATCTAAGGGAAATCAAGGAGTAAACACCAAGAAATTATGGAATCAAGTGTGAGGATACTCTCTAGGGTTTGAGGAACCCAAGAATCTTTTTGGTGTTGAAGTAGGGTTTTTTCCAAGTGAAGTAATTCCATTCAAAGTCCATTCCTACATCATCAAAGGTAAGCTTTATGTTCAATTTATGTTATTAAGAGTATTGAGAGGTTAAAAGACTTGGATTATGGAAGAGAAGAGGATATGAAGTGCAAATGTGGAAATAGTGATATTCTTGAAGTATGACTTGACTTGAATTATAGTTCTTGACATGTTGTGAATATGATCTTGTTATAAATGATGTTAAAGAAGCATTATATGAGGATGAATGTGGTGTTGTATTGTAGCTATGGTTATGGATGACTTTGAAATAGAATTGTGAGAATTGAATGATGTATAGTTCGGTGAAGATCATTGATTTCGATATTGTGGATGTTGCTATTGCTATTTGGGAATTGTTACAGTTGGAGAAAGTTGTTGAAACAAAGGGGATATTGCCAAATTTTTGTTAGCTCTTAGTCGCTTTAGCTTAAGCTTAAGTGTGTCTTCAATTATTTAATTTTAGTCCGAATTCTCTTAAAGGTAGAATCGCAAGCTTGAGAGGCACGCAATTAGACGATAGAGTTGAAGAGATACAAAGGTATGTAAGACTAACCTTTCTTTCATTAAGGCATGGTTCCTTTGCTATATACCCTCTCATGAGTTCCATAATGTCTCCCAATGACTCTATCTCTAAGATTACCAAAGCTCATGATTCTCGATACTTTCACGATACTATTACCTCCCTCATATGATAGTTGATCTTCTAAGGATAGATGTAACGAAAACGATGATGGTAATGATGTTGACGATATTTACGGACTTTTATGTATACATGTCTAAGTATGTATGATTATTATGTAACACCAAGTTTATATGGCTATATATACACATGAGTAAGCATTAGAAATGGAAGGTCCCTATGAAAGACAAGTAAGTAAGTAGGATGATGGCCACTAGAGGTACAATGGCTCTATTGCTTCCTGATTCTTCTATCTTATGCTATTCTTTATGCTACTTTTTACGCTATTTCTTATGCTCCTATTATGATGTTGATTATGCTTTATATACTCGGTACATTATTCGTACTGATGTCCTTTTGTTTGTGGAAGCTGAAGTCATGCCCGCAGGTGGCCAAGGGGACAGGCTTGATCCATAGATTTCTGGTTCAGGGACTGCATAGAGGAGCTGCATCTCATCCGGAGCTACAGCTTTTGGTATTATTCTTTTATGTACATACATATGGGCATGGCGGGGTCCTGTCCCGCCTATATGATGTTACATACTCTTCTTAGAGGCTCGTAGACAGTTGTGTATGGTTAGATGTCTTTTAGCCTCGCTGGTTTACATTTTGTATATCTTTTGTTAGCTTCGTCGGCTTGTGTATATGAATACGGGCATGGTTGTTGATGATGATATAAATGTGTCGTTGCCCAATGAGATTAGCATTGTTGATGTATAGAAATTATGAATAATCTATGTGGTTCACCTAGATGTGAATGTGAATGTACGATAGGAGGTGCCCGGGTGGGTTAGCACCGGGTGCCCGTCATGGCCCTCTGGTTGGGTCGTGACAAAAGTGGTATCAGAGCAGTTCTGTCCTAAGGTATGTTTACGAGCCGTGTCCAGTAGAGTCTTGTTTATGTGTGTGTTGCACGCCATACTTATAAACAGGAGGCTGCAGGCATTTTTAGGAATGAATGACCTTTTTTCTTCATAAAATCGTGCGATAGAGCCATGATATAAGGATTTCTCTTTCCTTAACCGTGTATTATGTATTTCAGAAATGCCTGTAAAGAGAAAAGCTACGACAACCCAAAAGGGTAAGACGATGGCGGGGAAAGTGGGCCGAAGAGTACGCCGACGGTTGTGGGGAGGGTGAGTCCCGAATGCGACTCAATCTCGGTCCTCCCCACTCGGTGCCTATTTCGAGGAGCGTGAGGGAGCCTCGGCCCGGCTACGGCACCCCGGCCCCCTCCACCGGATGCTTCAGGACAAGATGTAAAAGAGGCCATTCACTTACTTACTCAGTTGGTTGCCGCTCAGACTCAGCGGCAAGGTACAGGGCAAGGTGATAGGGCTGTTAGTGCAAGGGCCCGTGATTTTATTAGCTTGAACCCTCCGAAATTCTTCGGGTCAAAGCCGGATGAGGACCCTCAGAATTTTATTAATGGGATGTTGAGGACACTTCGGTTAATGCATGCTTCAGACATTGAATTGGTGGAGTTAGCATCCTATAGATTGCGGGATGTCGCGGTTCATTGGTATATGGTTTGGATGGCTTCAAGGGGAGTTGATGCACCTCCCCCGGTATGGCAGGAATTTGTGGATGCCTTCCTCCAACATTACTTACCTCCAGAGGTTCGGCGGACTAGAGCAGATAAGTTCTTGAATCTTAGGCAAGGAAGTATGAGTGTTTGAGAGTATAGTCTTCGCTTCAATTCTTTGGCTAGGTATGCTCCGGCCATGGTAGCGGATATGGGTGACCGAGTGCACCGATTTGTGAGAGGCCGAGGGCCACATTTGATGGATAGGTGCTTGACTGTGTCCCTTCAGGACAACATGGATATTTCACGCATTCAAGCCCATGCCCAGAATTTGGAGGAAAGCCAACAACAGCAAAAAAATGAGCGTGAGTATGACAGAGGGTATAACAAGAGGGCTAGATCTTCGGGTCCGACGAGTGAGTTTAGAGGCGGGTAAAGACAACGATCCTCTCAGGCATTCGAGCCGTTTCTATGACTAGTGCACCTCCACGGTTTACAGGCCAGAGATTTGATAGATCTACTTATTTTGGGCCGAGTCAGAGTTTCAGGGCTTCAGGTTCTCAGTTTAGAGGCGATTCGGGTCAGGCAAGGCCACCCGTCCCACGATGTTCCCAGTGCGGGAAGTTACATTGGGGCCAGTGTCGACTAGGCTCAGAGGTTTGTTATGCGTACGGTCGCGAGGGCCATATCATGCGTGATTGCCCCTCGGTACGTTGCCGGGGGTAGGGCCCGGCACCTTTAGGGTCGGCGGTGGGTCTTCATCATCTATACGCCTTATGGGGCTAGGTTCACAGGCGCCATTCAGCCATGGTAAAGGCAGAGGGAGAGTCCCTAGTTCTAGTGGTCCTCAGCACCGTATTTATGCTTTGGCGGGACGCCAGGATCTTGAGTCTTCCCCCGATGTCGTCACAAGTATATTATCGGTATTCTCTTATGATGTATATGCTTTGATAGATCCGGGCTCCACATTTTCATATGTTACTCCATATATTGCGGGTCGGTTTGGGGTCAAACCGGAGTCGATTAAACCTTTTGAGGTATCTACACCCGTTGGTGAACCGGTAATAGCTAGTTGAGTATATAGAAATTGTGTAGTTGTGATTTGTGACCATCGTACTATGGTTGATTTACATGAGTTAAAAATGGTGGACTTTGATGTTATCATGGGCATGGATTGGTTGGCTTCTTGCTATGCTAATGTTGATTGTAGAATGAAAATGGTTCGCTTCCAGTTTCCGGGGAGAACCAGTTTTAGAATGGAAAGGGAATCTTTGCGTCCCCGAAGGGTAGGTTCATTTCCTCTCTAAAGGCAAGGAAAATGATCGCAAAAGGTTGTATTTACCATCTAGTTCGGGTTCGAGATATAGAAGCTAAATCGCCAACTCTTCAGTCTGTCCCCGTGGTGAATGAGTTCCCGGATGTATTCCCGGAAAGGCTTCCAGGCTTCCCTCTGGAGCGGGAGATTGATTTCGCTATAGAGGTGCTATCGGATACAAACCCATATCTATTCCTCCCTATAGGATAGCTCCCGCAAAGTTGAAAGAGTTGAAGGAGCAATTGAAGGACTTGCTTGAGAAAGGTTTTATTAGGCCTAGTTCATCCCCGTGGGGAGCACCAGTGTTGTTTGTACAAAAGAAAGATGGCTCCTTGCGAATGTGGGTTGACTATCGGCAACTGAATAAAGTGACGATCAAGAACAAATATCCGCTTCCGAGGATTGATGACTTATCTGATCAATTACAAGGCGCCAAATGGTTTTCAAAGATAGATTTGAGATCCAAGTATCATCAAGTGCGAGTTAGGGAGAAAGATATTCCTAAGATAGCCTTTAGAACCAGATATGGCCATTTCGAGTTCCGGGTAATATCGTTTGGGCTAACTAATGCACCGGCAGTATTTATGGATTTGATGAACAATGTGTTCAGGCCCTTCTTAGATTTATTTGTGAGTGTGTTCATCGATGATATCCTGGTATATCCTAGGTACGGCGAGAACATGCGGATCATCGGCACGTCTTGTTCTTAGAGTTCTTGAACTCGAGAGTTATTTGCCAAATTTTCTAAGTGTGAATTTTGGTTGAACTCAGTGACTTTTTTGGGGCATATTATTTTAGTCGATAGTATTCGGGTAGATACTCAAAATATTGAGGCCGTGAAGACTTGGGCAAGGCCCACAACCCCTACGGAAGTTCGTAGTTTTCTGGGCTTAGCAGGTTATTACAGGAGATTTGTAGAGGGCTTTTCTTCTATTTCTGCACCACTCACGGGCGGCCCGGTCGGCTAAGTTTCATGGACGTATGCTTGCGAACATAGTTTCCAAGAGCTAAAGGGTAGATTAACCGCCCCCGTCCTGACGCTTCCAGAGGGATCGGAAGGTTATGTTGTCTATTGTGATGCTTTAGGCGTTGGGCTAGGCTGTGTGTTGATGCAACATGGTAAGGTGATTACGTATGCTTCAAGGCAGTTACGAAAACATGAGAAAAATTATCCGACCCACGATCTTGAATTGGCTGCAGTGATTCACGCATTGAAGATGTGGAGACATTATTTGTACGGCATCCACATTGATATTTATACAGATCATAAGAGCCTTCAGTATATCTTCAAGCAGAAAGAATTGAATTTACGACAATAGCGGTGGTTGGAATTGTTGAAAGACTATGATGTTGACAACCTATATCATTCCGGGAAAGAAAATATTGTGGCTGATGCTCTTAGCCGTAGATCCATGGGAAGTTTATGCAATGTGCAGCCACAGAAAAGAGAGATAACTCGTGAGCTCCAGCAGTTAGCTAGCCTAGGAGTTCGAGTAGTGGACTCATGTAGTATGGGAGCTATCATTCAAAATTCAGCGGTCTCGTCGCTAGTAGTGGAGGTAAAAGAGTGACAATGCGAAGATCCCATGCTAATTCATTACAGAAATACACTCCCTCAGAAGGAGAAGTCATCATTTGAGATTTCTGGAGATGGAATTCTCCGATCCCCAGGTAGGTTATGTGTTCCTGATGTTGCAGGATTACGCCACCAAATATTGAGAGAAGCCCATTGTTCCCGTTATTCCGTTCACCTCGGAGCAACGAAGATGTATCATGATCTTAAATCTATATATTGGTGGAATGGGATGAAGAAAGATATAACGGGATTTGTAGCTCAATGTCCCTAGCGGTAACAAGTGAAAATTGAGCACCAAAAGGAGGCGGATTGTTGCAAGCTATAGAAATTCCAACTTGGAAATGGGAAGTAATTAACATGGACTTTATTTCAGGCTTACCCCATTCTCGACATAAGTATGATTCTATATGGGTGATTGTGGATAGACTCACGAAGTGAGCTCATTTCTTACCGGTCAGAACTACATATGTAGCAGAAGATTATGCAAAGCTTTATATTAAAGAGATAGTGCGACTTCACGGTGTTCCCGTATCTATTATCTCCGATAGAGGGACTCAGTTTACAGCCAATTTTTAGAAATCTTTCCAAGAAGGTTTGGGGACTTAGGTGAGTCTTAGCACGACATTTCACCGGCAGACTGATGTTATATCCCGCATTTTGTACATTCGGACATTCCGAGTTAATGGCGGAAAGTTAAGGACAAGGTGATATTTTTTTTGGTTTT
>NC_081346.1:33536568-33569574 GCF_029784015.1 Lycium ferocissimum
AATAAGTAACATGGATTAAACAATTTTACAAATAAATAAATTAACAACTAAAGATATTATTAGGAGATTAGTATATTTTCCTATAATCAAACAATTAACAAAAAATTAAAGATTAACATATCATTATCAAATAATTAACAATTAGCTAATCAAACAATTAACAAATAATTAACATTAACATATCATTAACAAATAATTAACAATTAGCTAATCAAACAATTAACAAAAAAAATTTAAAAAAAAAAACGAAAAAAGGGATGTCGCGCAACGGGCATTTTATTGCGCTATTTTTTTTGGCGTAATTCATTTTTTTCCGAAACCCACATTAATCATGCTTAGGATAATAATATATTTAACAATGTAATAGAAAATTTATAGTAAAATACCTATATTAAAGGTTTTTTTTGAGTTTTTGAATCGAGTTCTATGCTACTTTATTCCGAAATTCAAGCTTTAAAACTTGTTCCTTGCCTTGAATATACCAAGAATATTGACTTTGGGGTTAAAAAACAACACGCAAATGATTTTTTTTAATGTGGGGACCCTTTGTTTTTTCGTTGTTGATCGTTTTTTTTTAAATGGTGGGGGGACCGATCGGGGTGGGGAAGATGGTGGGGTTTTTATTAAATTTACAGTTTAGTCCTATTGCGCATTAATTTAGTGCGCAAATATTAGTTTGGTAACTTCTTCTTTTTATGCGTTATTTTGGTACCTCCATCCACTTTTTGGGTCATTTAAGTTGCGGACTCAAAGTAAATCTTCCTTTTTATGTAAGAAACTTAAGCCTTGTGCATTTAACGTTTTGTATTTATTTGAATTTATTATTAGTTCAAGTAATTTGAATTCATGCGGTGAATATCAATTTTGAAAGATTACACAATCTATTAAAGAGGATTTCAGATCTGAAATTCAAGTTCTTAATTTTTAACTAGTTACTACTAGTTATGAAGAAATCTTTATCATGTATCAAACTCTTTAGTAATTGTGCAATAAAACCTTAGTTGCTGTTGAAGAAACAAGTTAGTTTGAACGGAGATTTTTTAGCAAAGCAGTCATGTTAAGTTTGGGAGTCCGAAACCTTAATGACCCTAAAACAGAAGAAATGAACCAAAATACCCCAAGAAAAAAAAAAAAAACTGGTACCAAAGTACCTTGAACGCAGTAATTTACTGCGTTAAAGGACTTAACTGTCCTTTAGCGCAATATTGCGCTATACTGACTTCTATAACGCAGGAAATTCCTGCGTTATACAAGTCAATAATTCCACTTATTCTTCAGTAGATTCTACTGTCCATCTGTACTTGATTTGACGTAAAGTTGTATGGCGCAATAATTTGTTGCGTTCTATGGTACCTTTAAACTCATTCAAACTTTATATAAAGCGGATTTTGGATGAAAGGAAAACACAAAAATTCATCCAACTTCTAAATTAGTAAAAAATGGAGGATGTTCCAATTGTTAGGGTTCCTTTGTTTTGGGACGAAGAAATTATTTAGGAGCCTAATAATTTGCGTCATGATATTCCTCCAAAATACCGTGTTAGGTTTCCACCTGACCTAAAATATTCAAAACTACTCCAAGCCTTGTATAGTAGACTTAAAGTTAGTAGGCGAGAATTTGATTTAACTGACTTCTACCGATATCTAATATCTTTTTAACCGCAAGGATTAGTTAGTTGGGGGAGTGTGGCCACAGGGCCCAAACAAGTTATTTTTTTTGGGTTCTAGACCCCAAGTTTTAATTATTAGGTATTAGGACCCCTTTTATGATTAGTGCTAATTTAGTGGATACAAGCTATAGGGTCGTCAAAATAAGCCCCCAAGTTTTAAAAGATACAATTTCATCCAAGGATCTAAAAAATAAAAATAATAAAATAATAAAATAAAAAATATTATAAAATTATAAATAAAAAATACTCCCATTCGTCTCTTCCATTTTCCCGCTTTTTCCTTCAAGTGAAGCTCCCAAATCAGCTCTTCTCCTCTCTTTCGATCTTAACCCTAGTATAGCAAAGCTTTCCTTCTCCTTTTCTCCTCCCGTTCCTTTTTTCTCAGCTGCCATTGTTAAACCCATTGAAGCTTTTGAAAACAAATTCCGATTTGGGTGGTTATTTCTAGGTTTCCTTTGCTTGGGAATTACTCTTTTTGGTTATAGTTTGGTCTAGTAAGCTTTAATTCGTGATCTGGTAAGCTTTATTTCGTGTTCTTCAAAATATATAATTTCTGGTAATTTGCGTGTAGTATAGACCAATTTAAGTTTATTATGGAGGGTAAAAAGATAGCAGTTGGTGATTTCGATGGTAACTGGGTTTGTTTTAAAACCCCCTGGAAATGGAATTCTCCACAAAACATCCAACCTGTTGAATTGGATAATCATTACACCTATGATGATTTGTTGAGAAGCGTGATTCTGTCTGGTAATATAGACCTCGTGTCGACAGAAGTGTCCATTAGCTACGTAATTGATGCTCCTAAAAAGGGACTGCCTCCTACCTACATCACAAATGACCATCAAGTTCGTCTATACCTTATGAATGTTGATAAGGATGGTTTCAGGCCTAGGTTATATGTAAGTTTGAAGTAAAGGATTGTTGAAAGTCCAAATTCATCAGCTGTAGCAAATTCATCAGGGGCAGCCTCACCAATCATTGATGAAGACCTTTGCGAACCTCCAATTGACAATGACATCGATCAAGATCCTTGGAAACCTCCAATGAAAAATGATTGTCCTGATAATGTTCATGGAGATGATTTGGAGAATCCAGCTTCCAGCAACCATAGCTATGTCGATGGAACAGGTTTTAAAAGTGGCGACACTTTCAAGGACAAGCGTACGCTAGTGGAAGCACTTGGGACGGCTGCTTTGAAGGCACGCTTCAATTTCTATGTTTGGAAGAACAAATCAGACAAATATGTGGCTAGATGTATTGATGATTCTTGCAAGTGGAGACTGCGTGTCAATAAATACATAAAAAGTTCTAGGTTTATTATAACCGTGTACTGTAAGGAGAACGCATGCGGCATACAATACGTTTCTACAAACCATTCAAAGGCATGATGTGCAGTTATAGCAAGGCACATTATGTGTAAATTTGAAGAAGGCGCAGGGATCACTCCCAAACAAATACAGAAAGAAGTTTCTGAAAGATTTGGCTGTGAAATTAGCTATTGAAAGGCCTATCAGGCAGGCATAATTGCTAAGGAATTCGTAAGAGGGTCAGTGGCTGATGGGTATTTAAAATTGAATCCTTATAGTTGGATCGTACATAGAACAAACCCCGGAAGCAAGATAGACTTAAAGCTCGATGAGGAGGGGAGATTCTTATATTACCTCTTGGATTTGGAAGCATAGATCAGGGGATTTAAGCACATGAGAAAGGTCATAGCAGTTGATGGCACACATTTAAAGGGAAAGTATCGAGGTGTTTTGTTGACTGCTGTGGCACAAGATGTAGAGAACCATGTTTTCCCAGTAACCTGCTGTGTGGTTGACTCGGAGTGTGATGCCTCTTGGAATTACTTTTTCCAACAATTGGTTGACATTGTGCCTAATAGCTTAGATTTGTGCATAATATCTGACAGGCACCTCAGCATTAAGAAGGCGATACGAGATGTTTACACCAATGCTTACCACTGTGTTTGCACAAGGCATCTTTGTGAGAGAATGCGTGGGAGGTTCCATAATGGATCCTTAGAGAAAGTCTTTTATAAAGCAGCAAAAGCATATACCTCGGAGGTGTTCTATGATAACTTTAGTGAAATATAGCGTGTTGCACCGGATGTAGCTGATTGCCTTAGGGATGAAGTTGGGTTCGATGATGGAGCAGGGCATTTTTCCCGGGGAATAGATTTAAAGTGCTGACGCCAAACATTGTTGAATCATTCAACTCAATGTTTCTAGTAGAGAAAGAGTTCCCCATAACTGCCTTTTTCAACGACATTAATATGAGGTTTGCTACCAAATTCAATGAGAGGCGTACCTTAGCAAAGAATCTCCTCTTATTAAACAAACGTGTCATGCCTCGTGCTGAATCAAGGATAAGGAAGAGAATGGAAGCGAGCAAAAAGGTAGTTGTCATTGGGGTAAACGAAAACAAGTACACCGCGTGCGAACACGACAACCATGCAACTGTCAACCTGTCGACTATGTCATGTTCTTGTAGAGTTTTCGACGTGGACAAGCTCCCATGCCCACATGCCATAGCAGCTCTGAGTAAGAGGTATCCAGATACATTTAAGAGGTATCCAGATACATTTGGAGCCTCTGTTTATAACCACTCTTCTACATATTACTCCGCAGATGCATACCACAAAGCATATGAAGGTGATATTGTCCAAATTTCTCATGAAAGTAAGTGGATGATTCCGTCATATATGCAGGGCGCATAAGTTCTCCCACCAAAATACATTCCAAAACTGGGTCGAAATAGTAATAAGCGTAAGAAGGGTGTCTTGGAGGGAGAACGTAGTTATACCAAATCAGCCACGAGAAGAAATAAATGCTCCCTATGCAAACAACCTGGACACAGGAGAACCACTTGTAATTTGAATGGGTCACAAGTTGGCCATAATTCGTCACTAGTTGAGCAGAATTCATCACAAGTTGAGCAGTGAATATCGATCTATTGCCCTTTTGTTTGCTATGGCTGCAGTAAAATGTATTTTTGTTGTTGGTCTATTGGTCTATTGCCCTTTTGTAGTTTATGGATGCAGGGAATGTATTTATGTTGCCCTTTTGTTTTTTATATTGTTGCAGTGTATTTATAATTGTTGTTGGTCTATTTATAACTGTTGTTGGTCTATGTTAAACGTTGTCATTATTTCCACCAAGCTTTTAATGAATGCATTCGGTCTAGACATAAAACAAGCTGACAATTGATTATAAAAGGAAACGCAATCAAAAGGAACCACAAATGACCCATTTGGTAATTACAAATGACACTAAACACAACAGCATTCTCTTCGTCTTTTCTTTCCCGGCTTTACCTTTCGATTCTTTTTTTGCTGATCCTCTCAATTTCAGCTTCGCATTCAATTCCTTCTTTATTTGATCCCTCTCAGTCTGAGTATCCTTCATTTGATCTTTAAACCAGTCCATCGATGCTTCCGCCTCCAGGAAGAGGCTTCTGACTTCTGCCAATAATTATTCAGCTTTGGTCAGCCTATACATTAAATTAAATTTGTCCACCCCAATCATTAATGGGGTATCACTGTTGACCTATTTAAAATAACCGCAACCACCATCTTCTTTCTGCACAAATCAAAAAATAAAATAAAATAGCAATGTATCAAGTTAAAACAGACATAAGCATATTAAATACTATTTTTTCCCTTCGCACAGCAATAAAACTCCCTTCCAGGATTTTGTGGTGTCTTGTAAGTATTAATGGGTGCTACATCACACACATGCATATTCCCTTTTGTGTGCCATACGAATTAGACGATGACTTCTGTGACATTTTAGTGATTAATGAATCGACGCTTCTGATAATCTTCCCTTGAGTTATAATAAAATGTGGGTTTTTTACTCTCTTGTAGAAAGCCTAGGAATGAGGGTATTTATAATGGAAAAGTTACCGTTATTTAAACGTTGGGTTTGAAAAAAGTTACCGTTTGTAGTTATATGCTAGTTCTGAACGTTTAGTTTATAATTCACCTACAACATTTTAGTAGAATATTCAATGTAACACATGTTTTTTCATCATTTAGTTTATAATTCACCTACAACATTTTAGTAGAATATCCAATGTAACACATGTTTTTTTCAACGTTTATAATTCACCTACAACATATTAGTAGATTATCCAATGTAACACATGTTATTTCAACGTTTATAATTGACCAACATCATATTAGTGGAATATCCAGTTCAACACATGTTTTTCCAACGAAAAAACATTTATTAAATAAGAATTGAACTAAATTTTGAATTTAAACTTATATTTTAGACTAAACAATATGTTGTCATCATGGAATTAGTGAAACAACATTATAATGATCTAAACAATGACACTAATTGATTAATGTCAATAATATGCTAGTGAAAGTCTTTGGTTGTGATGATCATATGTAACAACTAGAAATTGCTAACATAACTATACGTGAACATCATATTTATTTTCATTGATATTGGTGTTTATATTAATAAATATGACGTTATATATTTATCAAGTACTCATTTAAATTCCCCAATATACGTTTCAAGAATAAATTCATCAATTTTAAAGTTAATTCATCAATGTGCATAATTTTCCCATTAATATTAAAGTTAATTCATCAATGTGCATAATTTTAAAGTTAATTCATCATTGTGCATAATTTTAAAGTTAATTCATCAATGTGCATAATTTTAAAGTTAATTCAAGAATTAACTCATCAATTTTAACGTGCATAATTTTCCCATTAATATTGGTGTTATTTCCTATTTTTCCCTATTTTCAATAACGTCTAGTAGAAGATTCGGTCTATTGTTTATTTTAAAGTTAATTCAATAGTGTCTAGGAGAAGACTCAATTACTTCTAGTGTCTATGATGGAACAATTAAATTATCAGTGCATGTTTTCCCAATGTTCAACAACGTCTAGTAGAATAGACAATTATGTGTGGCAGAGAGCAGTGCAATTTTTTTCCATTTTCCCATTGATATTTGTGTTATTATTTATTTCTTATTTTTCTCATTTTTCAACAACGCATAGTAGAAGATGAAATTAGTTCTAGTGTCTATGTTTGACAGTTAGCAATTATTTCTTATTTTCACCATTTTCAACAACGTCTAGTAGAAGACTCAATTATGTCTAGTGTCTATGCTGGAACAATTAAGCTATCAAAGCATATTTTCCCAATGTTCAAAAACATCTAGTAGAATAGACAATTATGGGTGGCAGAGAGGAGTGTAATTTTTCCCATTTTCATTGATATATGTGTTATTAGTTATTTCTTATATTTCTCAATTTTCAACAATGTTTATTAGAAGATAAAATTAGTTCTAGTGTCTATGTTTGACAGTTAGCAATTATTTCTTATTTTCCCCATTTTCAACAACGTCTAGTAGAAGACTCAATCATGTCTAGTGTCTTGTCACGACCCATTTTTCATAGGCCGTGCGAGCACTTACCTTCCCACCTCGATAAGCGAACCCTCAACCAATAATGAACAAATACATGAAGAATGAATTTAAAACATCGGAATAGAACAAATACGTAAGTCTCACGATATATCTATATATAAGTAGTAGTAAAAGTGCGGAAGACAATAAATACCCCCAGGGTCTAGTCTGAATAATACAAGAGCATCTAAGGTGAATAGTACAGTCTGGAATACTAATACATAAATGTCTATGTCTCTGAAATAAAAGTAAGACATATGATAGGAAAGTCTTCAAGGTCAGCGAACGCCATGCTCACCCTGAAAACTCGAGAGGAAGCTGAAGAGTCGATCGGCCCGCGGTCAAAGAAGTAGATCCGATTCGGTACTCGCATTCATAAAAGAATGCGACAAGTGCGGTCGGTACAAACAAACGATCTTGGTAGGCATCATCGGCCGACTAAGCATAGTTAACACAATTCATAAAATAAAGCAGGATAGGCAGATAAATCAACAAGTATCAGTCAAAACACAATCAGAATCAAGTATCTGTCATCACCTATATAAAGCATCTAAACCCAAATACGTCAAGTCCGAAAATATCCGATCCAATCCAATCATCACAATCCAATCACTAAGAATCTCAATCAAGTCATAATGCAATACGTATGCAATGATGGAATGAATGCAATGTAATGCCATGCAGATGAGGTGTACACATGTACTCCGGACGAAAATATCGACGTCTCGGTAGCACACCCAGCATAATTCGCGAAGTCTAAGTGCCACCCGTCCCGGATCTTTGCCTAACAGACAGACGGGACCCTGGCTAATTGCTCACAGGAGGAGTCTCACCGGCACCACCCTGGGGGACCCACGGAGTCCATGCACTAACAACGATTCTGGGATATCATCGAAATCAACCATGTAACAACGATGCCGGAATAGATCATCGGACATTAGCCATCTCACAATCACTCAAGTAAAAGAGTCTGTCAAATATCAGTCTCACACAATCAACGATTTCGAAATTGATCTTCGGACATCGGCCTTTTCATAATCACTCAAGTAAAAGAGTTTATCAATATCAGTTCATACAATCAATGATTCCGGAATTGATCTTCGGACATCGGCCTTTTCATAAGCACTCAAGTAAAAGAGTTTATCAATATCAGTTTCATACAATCAATGATACCGGACCATCACTGGGTATCGGCCATGCATCATGAATGTGTGAGAATGCGTGCAGTATGTATATCAATTATCAACAATCAAGTTCAATATCACAAGTACCAACGAAGGGGTACGCCAACAATGTATCATATCACAATATCAACAATGGTATGCCAACAGTATATCAATATCATAAGTACCAACAAAGGGGTACGCCAACAATGTATCATATGACAATACCAACAGTGGTATGCCAACAGTATATCAATATCACAAGTACCAACAACGGGTATGCCAACAATGTGTCATAGTTGAAATACCAACAACGGTATATCAATCCTATCTCAGTCAAGACAATAACACAGATTCCGATATCTACCAACTACTCATGGCATCAAACTATCACAATGGAACAAACAACAGGGCCCAACCTAAGGCAATATCCTACCCGACTTCATACCCGAAGGTTCACATGCTATCTCTGACATCTTAATCTAAATATGTGTTTTGTTATACAAAGTCTCACCAAAGGTAAGCCATAACCTACCTGGACTGCCGCACCGCAACACCAATAACTCACTCATTTGCCTTGCCCTTCCGCTGAAGCTCAGAACCAAAGTAGTCTAAGCATAATCGAATTCTATATTAGAAATCATGAAGAATGATACTAATATTGCTTTGATTTCAATTATGTCAATTCTAACACTAGAAATTGGAAAAACAGGCCCACAAGGGCAAAACGGGAAATTCGGGGGCAAAATACAAAATTAATTACTAGGTAATCGTAACCCAAGGATTAGCCTAATTTCTGATTTCAAGCAAAACCCCCAAATAGGGTATAAACCCTAAGCCTTTGATTCCGAAATACAACGCTAAAAGTGGAAGATACATGATTAATAAGCGCAGATTCATCAAATTTTTGCATAACCATCATCAATTTATCATACATGATCCTATGGGAAAGTTCCCCAGAACCGTCCTTCAAATTCCATCTCTAAGGGATTGTTAAAGGGAAGGGAAAAATCTAAGATGATTGTGATTAAGGAAGAGTAAAGGATTAGGCAAGGTTTACCTCCAAGAATTTCTCCAAATTATCTCCAAGAACAGTTTCCTCAAGCTCAAATATCGAGATGGGAAATAATGAGGGTCTAAGACTTATTTAAGACACATTTAATGAAAAATAACTGCCCGTCACCGCCACGGCGGTAGAGATGCCGCTACGGCGGCGGGGAGACCGCCACAGCGGTATGGCCAACAACATACATGGCCGCCCCAGCGGCCAACACACCGCAACAGCGGTGCCGCCATTGCGGGCACCAGACACCAGAATCCCCCATTTTTCTAAGTCTTCAATCGAAATCTCGGGTTATTCCCGAGACCATCTGCTCTCAAACCAAACACACAGACCCATACAAAAACACACTGCGAACGCGCTCGTGGTCTCGAAATTTCCAACGGAGGCCTCGTTGACCGAGTCAACCCCCGATGCCTTAATTCTAATTTCCTATCACAAGTCCCGAAATGCATCCGAATGCATTGGGAACCAAACCAAATACACATACAAGTTCTAAACGACCATCCGGACCTCTCAAAATCGACAGAATTTTGAAAAAGGTTCGTTTGCCCAAAAGTCAACTTTGGGTCAACCATTTTTCACTTTAAGCCTATATTTTCACAAAAGTTGCCCGAATCGGTCTAGACACCTCGAGAAGCATGTCAACGGTCCCTTCGGGTCACAAGTGAGCTAATCAATGCTAGGGAATGGGCGAAGACGCCGAAAGAACTATAACGACCAAACGGGTCGTTACATCAGATACCAATTGAACCGTTGCTCGTCCTCGAGCGAAGAAAGAAGGAAAGTTGGGAAATATCTGAATTAGTGAACAACTAGGGATATCGGCTACGCATATCGAACTCAGTCTCCCGAGTAGCCTCTTCCACAGGGCGGTGCTTCCATTGCACCTTCACAAAAGCAATCTCCTTTGATCTCAACTTCCGAACTTGCCTATCCAAGATCGCGATAGGCTCCTCCTCATAAGTCAAATTCTCATCAATCAATACAGAATCCCAACTGACAATGTAGGTACCGTCGGCTTGGTATTTCTTCAACATTGAAACATGAAAGACCGGATGAATTCCCGCTAAGCCTGGCGGCAATGCTAACTCATAAGATACATTACCGATACAATCCACAATCTCAAATGGACCAATGCCAGGGGCTCAACTTTCCCTCTCTTACCAAACCTCATAACACCCTTCATGGGTGAAACCTTCAATAGAACCTGGTCACCAATAGCAAACTTCAAATCCCGGACCTTCCGACCTGCATACATCTTTTGCCGACTCTTGGCTGCCACAAGCTTAGCCTGAATAACTCTCACTCTATCAAAGGACTCTCTCAATAGATCCGTGCTCCAACGTCGAGCCTCGAATCCATCGAACCAACCAATCGGAGATCTACACCTCCTACCATATAAGGCCTCAAAAGGCGTCATACCAATACTCGAATGGTAACTATTATTGTATGCAAACTCTACCAAGGGCAAGTGCTGATCCCAATGACCACCAAAGTCAATAACACACGCTCTCAACATGTCCTCGAGCACCTAGATGGTTTGCTCTGACTGGCCATCGGTCTGGGGATGGAAGGTTGTACTAAGATCCAATCGAGTACCCAACTCCTCATGAAATGCCCTCCCAAATTGGGAGGTGAAAACAGTACCCTGATCAGATACAACAGAAATAGGGACCCCATGTAATCTCATAATATACCGAATATACATCTTAGCTAGCTTCTCCGCGGCATAGGAAACCTGAACTGGAACAAAGTGAGCGGACTTAGTCAACCGATCCACTATCACCCAAATAGAATCAAACTTGCCAAGGGTCTTCGGAAGACCCGTGAAAAAATCCATGGTAATCCTCTCTCACTTCCACTTAGGAATGGGCATCCTCTGGAGCACCCCACCAGGCCGCTGGTGCTCATATTTTGCCTGCTGACAATTTTCAAACTTAGCCACAAAATCAACTATATATCTCTTCATACGACGCCACCAATAGTGTTGTCTCAAGTCACGGTACATCTTAGTCGCTCCCGGATGGATAGAATAGCGAGAGTTATGGGTCTTAGATAAAATCAACAGAATCAGATCACCAACACGAGGAACGCACACCCATCCTCTAATCCTCAGAATGCCCTCAGAATCAATCACGGCCTCCTTGGCCTCACCTCTCGAAACTCTATCTCGAATCTTGCTCAACTGAGCATTCTCAAACTGATGAGCCCTGATCCGATCCAATAAAGATGACCTCGCCTCTATATAGGCTAAAATCCTGCCCGAGGCTGAAATACCAAGGCGGACGAAACTGTGTAGTTTGAACCTCCATGGCCAACGGACGCTCGAAAACAATCAATCGAGCTAAACTCCCCATACTCGTTTCGCCTTGTGACTCAAGGCATCGCCCACTACATTGGCTTTCCGGATAATATAGAATAGAGATGTCATAGTCCTTCAGGAGCTCCATCCATCGGTGCTGCCTGGAATTAAGATCTCTCTGGGTAAACACATGCTAAAGGCTACGGTGATCGGTAAAAACCTCATAATGGACACCATACAAGTAGTGCCTCCAAAGCATCAAGGCAAAGACTACGGCCAACAACTCCAAATCGTGGGTATGGTAATTCTTCTCATGAACTTTTAACTGACGGGAAGCATAAGCTACCACTCTACCCTCCTGCATCAACACCGCACCCAAACCCATACGGGAAGCATCACAATAGACAGTGAAATCCTTACCTTCCACAAGTAAAGCTAGGATCGGGGTTGTAGTCAAAAGAAGCTTGAGCTTTTGAAAGCTCTCCTCACAATCATCCGTCCACTGGAAGGAAACATCCTTTTGAGTCAATCTGATCAAGGATGAAGCAATGGCAGCAAAATCCTTCACAAAGCGACGGTAATAACAGACCAAACCCACAAAGCTACGAATCTCAGTAACGGTAGTAGGCCTCGCCCAACCTCTCATAGCCTCAATCTTCTGTGGATCAACTATAGTTCCTTCATAGACACCACATGGCCCAAGAATGCTACAGACGCCAAACAGAACTCACACTTGGAAAATTTAGCGAACAAGCTATGTTTCTTCAATAACTCAAGAACGGTACGGAGATGGCTCTCATGCTCCACTCTACTTTTGGAATACACTAAGATGTCATCAATAAACACAATCACAAAGGAATCAAGGAACGGCCTAAAAATGCCATTCATCAACGTCATAAATGCAACTGGGGCATTGGTTGGCACAAAAGACATCATTAGAAACTTATAGTGGCCATATCTCGTCCGTAAGGCTGTCTTCAGAATATCCTCCACCATAATCTTCAACTGGTGATAGCCGAAATGCAAATCAATCGTCGAAAATACCGAATCACCCTGAAGATGGTCAAACAAATCATCAATGCGAGGATAGGGCAATTGTTCCGAATAATGACCTTGTTCAACTGGCGGTAATCAATACATATCCTCATAATCCCATCTTTCTTCTTCACAAATAACATAGGAGCACCCCAAGGGGAGACGCTCGGTCTAATGAACCCCATGCTCAATAAATTCTGCAATTGTTCCTTAAGCTCTCTCAACTCGGCAGGTGCCATCTGATATGGTGGGATGGAAATGGGACGAGTGCTCGGGTCCACGTCGATACAGAAATCAATGTCGCGATCGGGTGGCATACCCGGCAGATCAGACGAAAATACCTCCGCGAACTCGCTCACAATAGGGATAGACTCAAGGGGTAGAGATGCAACAGTCGTATCACGAACATGCGCCAAATATGCTAAACACCCCTTACTTACTAACTTCTTCGCCCGAAGAAAGGAAATGATCTTCTTCGGAGCGGGACTAGGAGTACCTCTCCACTCAAGCCTAGGAATGCCCGGCATGGCTAAGGTGATCGTCTTGGCGTGACAGTCCAAGATCGCATGATAAGGAGAAAGCCAGGACATACCCAATATAATATCAAAGTCCACCATATCGAGAATCATCAAATCTACCCAAGTGTCATAACCTATAAAAGTAACCAAACAAGACTGGTAGACTCGATCAACAACCACAGAATCTTCAACCAGAGTAGACACATGAATAGGTATATCTATGCTATCATAAAGCAAATCCTAACCAACGACATGAAATGCAGATACATACGAATAAGTGGATCCAGGATCAAATAACACGGTCTTTGCTACATGAGCGGACATAAATGGTACACGAGATCACGACATACCGAGGCCTGCTGCCTCGGGCCTACCGAGAAATGAGTAACAATAGGCTCCACCACGCCCGGTCGGGGATCCTCCTCTCTCTCACGACCACTCTTGACCGAAGACCCACCTCTAGAACCATGTGATACTACCGACCGAGCCTCTCCCGAGAAGTCCCACCTCGTCCACCGAATGATACAGGAGTCCTTGATGGCTGATAATCCCGCCTAGGTCGGGGACATCTCCTGGCAACATGCCCAACCTCTCCACAAGAGTAACAGGTAAGAGGAGTCGAGTGCTGAAACACGAAAGCTGAAGACCCGGATGAAGCAGCCCTGTCCACTGGTCTGGAGAACGAACTCTCAGGAGCTCTCTGCCTAGGTGGCTCACTAGAGGAAGCCGGTAATGCTGAATGCACGGGACGATCGGAATAGGGCTGAGGTGGCCTCGAAAATTGACCGGCGCCCCCTCGTGCCGAGAACCCCCAAACTGCCCGGTCGAAGTGGCCTCTTGTCACTACTACTAAAAGCACGGACCTTAGCGCCCTCAACCATAGAAGCATGCTCAATAATTGACTGGAAGGAAGCCCCCATAGACTCCATCTAAAGGCAAGGAATCTGTAGAGAGCCCACTAGTCCTCCAACAAAGCGTCTGATCCTATCGGCCTCAGTAGGGATCAACGGAGTAGAATAACGGGCCAAATAGAGGAAACGGGTCACATAGGACTCCAAGGACATGCCTCTCTGCTCAAGGTGTAAAAATTGCTCCCTACGAGCCTCTCTTAAAGACCGGGGCACATACTTCTCAAGGAAGGCCCGGTAGAACTGAGTCCAAGTCAAAGGAGGAGAACCCTCAGGTCTGCACGCCACGAAATACCTCCACCACGTCTTCGCGTCGCCGCGAAACTGGTAGGACACATAATCAATGCCGTGGGTCTCCACTATCCCCATACGGTGCAGCAACTCATGTATATAAAGAATAAACTCATAGGTATCCTTAGACGAGGTACCAGCAAACCTCAGCGGCTCTAACTTCTTGAATCTCCCAACCAGCTCCTGATCAGAAGCAGTCATCAAAACACCCTCCACGGGCCTAATCTCATCACCAGGAGCGGATATCACATCCATACAAGGAGCCATAGCTACAGCGGGATGTGCGCCGCGTAAGTCCTGCTCGGGGGTTTGTGCTGACCATCCCTAGTACGCGAACCCCACTTTGGTGTTGTAACACCACCGCCCCACTGGCATCAAGATGAAGCAATACTCTGGCCATAGTATCGTGCATGGCCTAATCAGAAGTAACCTCAGGCTGTGTCTGACCTGGAGCCACATCCTCGGGCTCGGGGGACGGAGATCTCTCTCGGCGCTGTCCTACCGGGCTCGGACCGCCGGGAGGGCGACCCCGCCTCTCTTGCTGTCGATGCCTGCGTGTTTCGCTCGCCCTCGGGTGCCGGCCGTGGCCGGCGAGGCTCTGAAGCACGGCCTCGGGCCATAGTAGCTCGAGTACTCACCATTTGTGAGAGAAGAGATAAGAGTCAGATACCAATTTGATCTTTTCAGATACCAAATTGAATATAGTAACACGACGGAAAGAAAGGAAGTGAGATTTCCTAAATGTCCTAAAGCCTCCCGCAGATAAGTACGGAGCTCGTCGTACCGATCCACGAGACTCTACTAGACACGCTCTTGTATTAAAGATCGGGTAACCTAGGGCTCTGATACCAACTTGTCACGACCCATTTTTCATAGGCTGTGCGGGCACTTACCTTTCCACCTCGGTAAGCGAACCCTCAACCCAACAATGAACAAATACACGAAGAATAAATTTAAAACAGTGGAATAGAATAAATACGTAAGTCTCACGATATATCTATATATAAGTAGTAGTAAAAGTGCGAAAGACAATAAATACCCCCAGGGTCTAGTCTGAATAATACAAGAGCATCTAAGGTGAATAGTACAGTCTGGAATACTAATACATAAATGTTTATGTCTCTGAAATAAAAGTAAGACATGTGATAGCAAAGTCTTCAAGGTCAGCAGAAGCCATGCTCACCCTGAAAACTCGAGAGGAAGCTGAAGAGTCGATCAGCCACGGGTTAAAGAAGTAGATCCGACCTGGTACTTTGCATTCATAAAAGAATGCAGCAAGTGCAAGTCAGTACAAACAATAGTACTGGTAGGCATCATCGGCTGACTAAGCATAGTTAACACAATTCAGAAAATAAAGTAGGATAGGCAGATAAATCAATAAGTATCAGTCAAAACACAATCAGAATGAAGTATTCGTCATCGCCTATGTAAAGCATCTAAACCCAAATACGTCAAGTCCGAATATATCCGATCCAATCCAATCACTAAGAAGCTCAATCAAGTCATAATGTAATGCAGTGCAATGATGCAATGTAATGCCATGCAGATGAGGTGTACATATGTTCTCCGGTCGAAAATATCGATGTCTCGGTAGCACAACCCAGCGTGACTCGCGAAGTCTAAGTACCACCCATCCCGAATCTTTGCCCAACAGACAGACGGGATCCTGGCTAATTGCTCACAAGAGGAGTCTCACCGGCACCACCCTGGGGGACCCGCGGAGTCCATGCACTAATAACGATTTCGGGATATCATCGGAATTGGCCATGCAACAACGATGCTAGAATAGATCATTGGACATCGATCATCTCACAATCATTCAAGTAAAAGAGTCTGTCAAATATCAAGTTCACACAATCAACGATTCCGGAATTGATCTTCGGACATCGGTCTTTTCATAATCACTCAAGTAAAAGAGTTTATCAATATCAGTTCATACAATCAACGATTTAAATTGATCTTTGGACATTGACCTTTTCATAATCACTCAAGTAAAAGAGTTTATCAATATCGTTTCATAATCATGATACCGGATCATCGCGGGTATCGGCCATACATCATGAATGTGTGAGAATGCGTGCAATGCGTATATCAATTATCAACAATCAAGTTCAATATCACAAGTACCAACGAAAGTACACCAACAATGTATCATATCACAATATCAACGAGTGGTATGCCAACATATCAATATCACAAGTACTAACAAAGGGGTACGCCACACGTAATGTATCACTACACGGTGGTATGCCAACACTATATCAATATCACAAGTACCAACAATGGGTACGCCAACAATGTGTCATAGTTGAAATACCAACAACGTATATCAATCTATCAAGACAATAACACGATTCCGATATCTACCAATACTCGTGGCATCAAACCATCACAATGGAACAACGGGTAACGGGGTGGCTAGTCCCGACACAAGGGCCCAACCTAAGGCAATATCCAACCCGATTTCATACCCGAAGGTTCACATGCTATCTTTGACCTTAATCTAAATATGTGTCAATATCAGTCTCACCAAGGTAAGCTTTGTAACCTACCGGATTGCCGAACCGCAACAACAACTACTCATTTGCCTTGCCCTTCCGCTGAAGCTTAGAACCAAAGTAGTCTAAGCATAATCGAATTCTATATTAGAAATCATGAAGAATGATACTAATATTGCTATGATTTCAATTAGGTCAATTCTAACCCTAGAAATTGGGGAAACGGGCCCACAAGGGCAAAATGGGAAATTTGGAGGCAAAATATCAAATTAAGTACTAGGTAATCATAACCCAACCACCAATTGTTGATTTAGTCCAAAGATTAGCCTAATTTCTGATTTCAAGAAAACCACCAAATGGGGTATAAACCCTAAGCCTTTAATTCTGAAATTCAACGCTAAAAGTGGAAGATATATGATTAATAAGCTTAGATTCATCAAATTTTAGCATAACCATCATCAATTTATCATACATGATCCTAAGGGAAAGTTCCTTAAAACCCTCCTTCAAATTCCATCTAAGGGATTGTTAAAGGGAAGGGGAAATCTAAGATGATTGTGATTAAGGAAGAGTAAAGGATTAGGCAAGGTTTACCTCCAAGAATTTCTCCAAATAATCTCCAAGAACAGATTCCTCAAGCTCAAATATCGAGATGGGACATAATGAGGGTCTAAGACTTATTTAAGACACATTTAATGAAAAATTATTGGCAGAGACACAAGCCACGCCGGGTGCCAATAACATACTTGAGACCGCCGCGGCGGTATGGCCAACAAACATAGTGGCGGCCAACTCACCCGCAGCGATGCGCCATGCTATACACTTTTCGACACCCTAAATCTCCCATTTTCTAAGTCTTCAATCGAAATCTCAGGTTATTCCCGAGGCCATCTGCTCTCAAACCAAACACGCAAACCCACACAAAAATACGCTGCGAACGCGCTCGTGGTCTTGAAATTTCCAATGGAGGCCTCATTGACCTAGTCCTCCCCCAATGCCTTAATTCCAATTTCCCATCCCAAGTTTCGAAATGCATCCAAATGCATTGGGAACCGAACCAAATATACATACAAGTTCTAAACGACCATCCGGACCTCTCAGAATTGACGAAATTCCAAAAAAGGTTCGTTTGCTCAAAAGTCAACTTTGGGTCAACCATTTTTAACTTTAAGACTATATTTTCACAAAAGTTGCCCGAATCCGGTCTAGATATCTCGAGAAGCGTGTCAACTGTCCCTTCAGTTCATAAGTGAGCTAATCAATGCTCGGGAATCGGCAAAGACACCGAAAGAACTATAACGACCAAACGGGTCGTTATATGTCTATCTTTGGAACAATTAAGCTATCAAAGCATATTTTTCTCAAATTTCAACAACGTTTATTAGAAGATAAAATTAGTTCTAGTGTCTATGTTTATTAGAAGATAAAATAGAATGGAAATAAGTGAATATTGATAAAGCCAAGTTGCAACCTTAATATTAACAAAGGGTGATTTACATGACATGTCAATCAAAACATCAAAAACGTCACCCTAAACACAACAAAAACAAAAACAAGAAACTACAACTACTGGGGGCTGGGAGGGGGAGGCTTCAGGTGAATGTGGGGGTGAAGCTTCGAGGGGGGGCGCGGAGGGGAGAAGGAGGGGGGCGGCCCCGTGGTCTTCCGAGCACCTCTCGATCGGCGGGGAGTTCGATCGAATTCTATTTGTTCTCCTATGATGCTGCTCCATCCCTTGTCTGGTTCTGAAAGTAAGTTGATGAACAAACCACAAATCCTCCTGAAGCCTACGAACAAGCTCAAAAAGAGTATGGATGCTCCTATTGGCAACGAGAACTTGCCACAGTAATGTACCAACATGAGGGTCTTCGTTAGGCTTGTTTGGGGGGGGGGGATGGGGAGTCATGATGACCATTTGGAAGGCCATTGGGAAGGTCTGGGTTGTTGTGGAAGTTGGCCATTTTTAAGAGTATAGGAGTTTTTTGAAGAGCTTTAGAAATCTAAATTTTTATGATCAAAGATTGAAGATGGAAAGGTTTATTTATAGAGATTAAAAATGAATGTCTTTTCCATTTCTCATCAAACCATTAATTGTAAAACCCTATTTTCCTTGTTTAATGGTTGAAAAGCCACATTGGGAAGGGATGAATAGGTGTAATAATTAGATTTTTGGCAGAAAACATGTAGCCAAAATCATATGTTACCACTATATTCGTGTACAACAATTAATCCATAGACTAGTGGTGCCCGATTGTCGATGCATTTTCAAAGTGTTTAAGTTTATGATTTATCACGTCTACACTTAATTTATATCCATTTGTGGGATTATGTTTACATTGGGTAAACGGGTGGTTTTTTTTTATTTTTTTCAAATTGTCCTAATAGTACAAATCAAATTATAATTGGCGCAACTAATTAATTTGAACATGTAGAACAAATTCTAAAAGTTAATTGAAAGTAATGCAACAACAAAACATAATATTTGGCGTAGCTATTAAAGTCATCCATTAAATCTTCCCACAAACAAAGATAACTATTACAAATTGTCCTAATAGTACAAGTTGTCCACAACTAAATCAATTGCCTGATGCATTTTTTAAACTCAACAATTGATTTCTCAATTGCTGCAAGTCTATCTAGAATGGTGTTCGGCCCTCGACCACACTCCTTGCAAAATCCACTACTAGAAAATTGATTTCTCATTTCCTGATCCACTACACGTTGTTAGCAGGGCTCTTCTAGCCTATTTATCCATGTTGTCACATCCACAATCTCCACCTCCAATGCATCTATTTCCTCATCCACTACATGTTGTTGTCGGGGCTCTCCTAGCCTATTGATCCATGTCGCATCCGCAATCTCCTCCCTCAATGCATCTATTTCCTCATCCACCTCCTCGTCGTCATAAGGCACAAGATTTCTTATGTAGTCCTTCTCTATTTCACTAATAGTTGGGTAAAGAAAAGGACGCACCCTCTTAATTTCAAGGAATCAACAAGATCAGTTCATAAAATAAGTAGTTTATAATGTACCAATATTAAATTCTGATAGACTTAAGTTTGAATTGTTACCTCTTCAACAGGTATTTTATTTCTGAATGCATCAAATAGTTTATAATGGACCAATATTGACATTCTTATAGACGTAAGTTCAAATTGTTACCTCTTCAGCAGGTATTTTCTTTTTGAATGCATCAAGTAGTTTATAATGTACCAATATTGACATTCTGATAGACTTAAGTTCGAATTGTTACCTCTTCAACAGTTATTTTCTTTTTGAATGCATCAAGTAGTTTATAATGTACCAATATTGACATTCCGATAGACTTAAGTTCAAATTATTACCTCTTCAGCAGGTATTTTCTTTTTGAATGCATCAAGTAGTTTATAATGTACCAATATTGACATTCTGATAGACTTAAGTTCGAATTGTTACCTCTTCAGCAGGTATTTTCTTTTTTAATGCATCAAGTAGTTTATAATGAACCAATATTAACATTCTAATAGACTTAATTTCGAATTGTTACCTCTTCAGTAGCTATTTTCTTTTTGAATGCCTCAAGTAGTTTATAATGTACCAATATTGACATTCTAATAGACTTAAGTTCGAATTTCTACCTCTTCAGCAGCTATTTTCTTTTTAAATGGATTAGATTCTTTTTGGCGTGAAGTGAGCCATTCCAGCATCCTTGGAGTTGGAAGCGGAACAACCCCTGATTTGGCACAATTATATCCAACAAAGGGGATTTCTTCATATGCCCATGCCTGTAATGGAATTCAACACATAATAGGGTCAACCAAATACCAGTGATCTATAACAAAATGATATTGGTATGGATAACTTTCCAACTTACAATCAATGCCCAGGGGAACCCGTAAAGACATATTCTTGGCCTTATAGTGGGGTCGTTTTTTACTTGTTTAAACAATTTCAACATGTCCACCTTGTTCGTCAAGTAATCCAGTGCCAGATTAAAGCATATCTTCCCCCAAGGATATTTGTTAAAGCACGACAACGAATCACCAAGTTTATCCATCTCTTCTCAATTATTTTAGACTTGTCATGTGCCAATACAATGTAGTGAACAAACCATAGCAATGATACCTTAAGTTTCTCTGATTTGGTCAATGATTTGTTTTCCAAGCTTTTCATGAGCAAATCCTGGGTAACACCTAAAGTTTTAAGTGTTTTATTGAACTTGTCTCCTTTTGTATGGACCTCCTTTTCACTAGGGATGGCACCACAATTCAACCCAGTGACCAATGCAAAGTCCCTTAGCCCAAAACAACATGGCATATCCACAATCAAAAACCACATCTCATTCTTTTCCTTTCGGGTAATAATTTGCAGTAGAAGAAGCGAAAGAACAAGCTTTCCACTAAATTTATCCCAATGTAAGTGAAGCTTAAAGAAGTAGCCGAAAAAAGTTTTACGAAACATATTTACAAGTTTATGCTTTCGTAATTGAACTTTAAAGTCAAACCACAACTTCATAGAAGACCTTACCATGACACCGGCTGGGAAATCAACTCCTTCCAAAATCCATGAGGACAATCCGAGCCTTTCCAGCTTTTCTACGGCGATGGACTTGACATTTTCATTAACAGATAGGCAATTACTATTTTCCTCCGCATCTTCCGGAACCTCGCATTCCCCAAATTCCTCTTCTCCAGCACCATAATTGACTACTTCTTCATCACTATTGTCCTTCTCATCTTCCGAAACCTCGCATTCGCCAAATTCCTCTTCTCCGGCACCATAATTGACTACTTCTTCATCACTATTGTCCTTCTCATCTTCCGGAACCTCGCATTCGCCAAATTCCTCTTCTCCAGCACCATAATTGGCTACTTCTTCTTCGTCTTCTTCTTCTTCTTCTTCTTCTTCTTCTTCTTCTTCTTCTTCTTCTTCTTCTTCTTCTTCTTCTTCTTCTTCTTCTTCAAATTCAAATTCATCAATCTCTTTGAGAATCTTATCAAGAGACGTCTCTTCTGCCTCTTCTTCATTTCGTCTATTAATCACCTCATTTGGTTCTTCATTTCATCTAACAATCACATCATCTGGTTCTTCATTTCATCTATTAATAACCTCATATGGTTCTTCATTTCGTCTATTGATGAACTCATCTGGTTCTTCATTTCGTCTATTAGTTAACTCTTCTTGTTTCTTTGATCTATTATTTAACTTCTTTAGTTGTTCCTTTCCTCTATTATTTAACTTCTTTGATTGTTTTTACTTTGGGGCTTCGTCTTCACCTATGTCGGAATCCAGGACAATGACCTCTGTTCTTAACCTTTTTCTAGATGAAGAAGGCCTACAGTCAACTCTCCAAAGTTATCCAGAACGCCCTCTAGTCATCACCATGACTATAAACTCTACAAATAAGACATGCAAAGCACAATGGAACTTAACAAAAAATTAGAATAAAAAGAAATTAGGGCTTCGCCATGAATGTAAAATAGGAATCAATAAACAAGCAGAATCAACAAATTAGGGCTTCGCCATGACTGTAAACTCAGAACATCACATTAAAATACCATTTTGATTAGGAAAAAAATTAGGGCTTCTATAACCTGCAACTGTTCTTCAGCTGAAATAATGAATTTTGGCTCTTGGAATAGATTTTTTCGATCCCAAAGCTGCATTCAAAAATTTTTGGAGATGGAGTTGTGGGAAAATGTGAAGCTCAAGATCGGTGGAGTTGGAGGGAAAAAGAAAGAAGAAGTAAGAGGAAAAGAAAAAAGGGACCCCAAAGTTTTTAAAAATACAAAAAGGCCCCCGCGAGTTTGCTAATCAAGTGATTAGTAATTTCTGGACCAAAAATAAAAGAAAACGAAAATGGGGGCCCTGCCACTTAGAAAAACACTTTAGGGGTCCTGCCAACTTATTCTTCCTAGTTAGTTATGGCATGTGGAATATCTTAGACGATGTCTCTTTGAATGATTATTTGAAGGCGCCGGATGATTATAGGGAATGTATCACTTTGAACTCCTTGAGATGTATGTCGAGAAGGTCCCCATAAATTGTCTTGAAGTCTTGGCTAGAGCCCCTTGGGAAGCCCCATATAGAACTCGTCGGGAAGCCCCGTCTAGAATTCGCCAGAAGTTCAGCCTGAAGTTTCTGATGCGGAGCCTACTCATGTTAACACTTATCCTGACATGAGTACTTATGAAGACAGTTTGAGGAGTCAAATGTCTCTGGAAGCTTTAAGCCAGCTATGTGTAGTAGCATATGTTTATTATTTGTATGGTAATAGTGATGTTGATTGTAATTTTTTGGGGTTATACACTTGATATGAATAATATCGGGCAGTACTCTCAATCAGGATGGAACATCCTTAGGCCCCGTTTGGACATGGTTTGAAATCATGATTTGAAACCTGGTTTGAAACCATGTTTGGACATGTAATTTGGATATTTTAAGGAGTATTTTCTCTTATAGACATAAAAAACCCACAAGTTGTGAAAACTATCAAAATATTCTCAATTCTTATACAATCTTATCAAATGAGCAAGTCATAGTTCATAACAAAATTAATACGCTAATTCATAACAACTGGCTCAAAATTAATACTAGAAGACCTTTCTAAAAATACAACATCAATTGATTAAATTTTAGTTCAATAAATAAAATTAAACTATGGGTCTTTTTTTACAAAATTAAAAGGTTGGTAGACATAAATAAAATTTGGTGGAAGTTAATGAGATTGGTAAATGATTGTTGGGGGTAATTGTTAAAAATATCTACCAACTTATGGGTCTTTTTTTACAAAATATAAATTTATGGGTTAAATTTTATATTTTAAAAAGTTGAAACCATGGTTTCAAACGCATGTCCAAACGCTGGTTTGAAACCATGGTTTCAAAACTCATGGCCAAACGCCTACTTAGCCTATTCAACTGTTCAAAATAATGCTCCTTCCTCAAGTTTCGGTGCAGTTGATTACTATCAGTAGGTCTACTTTTTGAACATCAATAGTATTACATTTGATGTTTCTTAGTTAAAATACTCTACTTTCTTGTATAGGGAAATTTTTTACACAAAATGAGCTCGTCCTCAAACCCATGTATGTTAAATCTTATCGGTAGGTCCATCATTTTCATATTAAATAATTTATATATTTTGATGTTTAATAGTTAATATATTTCACTTATTTTTACGTAGGAAAAGACTTTTACTGGATGGTGTTGATTATCCGAATTATATACAATCATTATCGAGTGGTAGTGACGACATACCTAATACGGAGGAATTAGAGAATGAAGTCCTTTTTTCAGTGAGTGAAAGTGAGGATGAGGATGAGGATGATATTAATCCTCAAAGTCAAGTACAACTGTTAGAAGAGATGATGCAAAGTCCGTCACACCAGGAAGAACTTAATTCGCAGCACCCAGTTCACCAGCAAGAGTCGATGCCGCAAAGCCAATTTCAGTAGTAAGAACTACCGGAAGAAACCCTGATTCAATGGCATTCCAAGGAGATTCCCCATCTTGATCATCTTCAAGGTCGCCCTGATGCCTTTGTCTTTACTAGGGATAATGATCATATTCGTCAAAGATTGTGAAAAACGTCAAACAATCTTGTAAAAGAAGATGTTCATATTAAAAAAGGCATGATAATCACCTCGAAAAAGTCATTGCAAAGGGTTGTTAAGTTTTTTTGCATCCAGAAGATGAGGGAGTTCAAAGTTGATGATTCCACTCGAAAATATTAGTGCTTGGTCTGCAGGCGAAAAAATCAAGGTTGTCAATGGATGCTCCGTGGTAAGGAGACTAATGATAAAATGTGGACTATTTCAAAGTTATACCCAAAGCACATTTGTGATATGGGTGAATGCCCAGATGCCCAGATGATCTCATCCCATAATATGTAGACTATTTCAAAGTTCTACCCAAAGCACACTTCACTTCCCCTGCTTCATCTTTATCATACTCATTGTAGTCTAGATCCCAACTACCATCATTAAAAGCACTTTCTTGGTTTACGCAACAATATGACACTCCACAATCTAATGTTTGTGGTAAATATTTTGGAAGGCCTATCCATTCTTGAATGACTGGAAAAACTAGATAAGAAGATTTTCGATGAAAGTTTTTTATTTTCTAACAGTTTCCAATGCTCTTCTTCATCCGCTCCACGAAAGTTAAGATCGTCCAAAGCATGATACATGTCTAATGCTTTTTGCATTTCTAAAATATCTTTCATCAAGTGTTGGATGACTAGTGGTTCATCCTTGATTTGGAGGTTTGAAATGTAGCCGACAATGCTTGTGGCACGACCAAATTATTCCAACGACATAATACCTCATAATCACACCTTTTCGAATATAATTTAACCCATTGGAGCTTTTAACCCTAAATTCAAACTCCTTCGGGTTTTGAGGAGCGTGCATCACCCTCAATGATGTGTCCAACAACTTTTAAATCAACATGGATACAAATAGGTCAATCTTTAAAGGGCCGAACAACACCATACCATTTTTCATCTCAAATCTGTGTAACATCCTAATATATCTTTTCCAAAATAAGATTCAATTGTGTTTGTTTCTATCCTACCATGGGGATTCCTTGAGCTACCTTCGCCTTTTTGTCTATTTCTAAGCCAACTATTGAATGTAATATTTCTAGGCATTCTGAAAATGTGGGTTTTTTTTTTTTACCTCAATGAATACAATTATCGTTGTGTTTATAACGTCATAAATTCACCATGCATAATGCATCTAAAATTGGAGCTATATAGGTGTGTCCTATAAAGTGGTCAAACGCGTGCATTATGTTGTCAATCAGTGTTGTCATTCAGAAACGTTATAAATCCACCATGCATAACACATCTAAAATTGGCGCTATATAGATGTGTCATATAAAGTCGTCAAACGCGTGCATAGTGTTGTCAATCAGTGTTGTCATTCAGAAATGTCATAAATCCATTATGCATAACACATGTAAAATCGGCGTTACATAAGTGTGTCATATAAAGTGGTCAAACGCAAGCATTGTGTTGTCATTCAAAAACGTCCTAAATCCACCATGCATAACGCATAAATCAGTGCTATATAGAAATAAATTACCAGTGAGTGTTATATAATGTAATTGACTAATAACTAGCAACCACACAAAAATGAGTTATTATGTAATTTTTTAACCAATTTCAAAATATTAGTCGTATTACATCATTCTGTCCAGGAGTCATATTCGAAGCAATGGGTGGGACATGGGACTTGAGTGAAGATTTTGAATACTCGAATAACCCGAACGAGAGATACAATCAACGTTTCAACAATACAATGACAGATGACTGGAATTGGCTTGTTGGGGAGACTGCAACACCGGAACAATACTTGAGGGTGTTTGGACTTAAACGCCCAAAAAGTCGTACTACGTCAATGCCTCGTGGCACTCCATAAGAGTTGAATTTTGCTCTTAATCGTTTTCGCGAAGAGAACAACCGAATGAAAATACGTTGCATTAGGGCTAGATATAGTCGAAATGGTTACGTCACATCCAAGTGGGACTCGGACTGTGAGATGTCCGATGACGATGATTCCCCATGATATTATTAATATTTGTTTTAAATAAAGTAGGTGGGGTCATAGTCATGATCCCACAACCTATTGAGTTTGATACCTATATTAGCCTTTCGCTACTTAGTAAACTACTAAAAATTCAATGTTGAATAGTAGAAATGTAGATTGTTCAGTATTTTTTCCAAAGGATCCGAATAGCAGTGGTAATGACAGCTCAAATCATAGTAGCTATTCCGGTGATTCCTCAACTGATAATGGTGAATTCGTGCTAGACGATTTCAAGCCGCACCTTTTAATAGAACATAATGACGATTTTCGCGAGCTGGTATATTCAGATCCAGGTGAATATTATTGTGGTTTACGTCCCGAATAGGCATATCGGTACGCCGAATCACAACGTCTTGTTCGTGACTTGAAAAATCTCAACGCTCCAATCCCAACAAGATTCTCAATGAACATGCCTCGAACTGATCAAGATTCTTGCAAGGTTGCAGTAAAGAGGATTACGAAAGAGAACAACTGAATGCTAGCACGACGTTGTAGATTTTACATGCTTAAGTTGGCTGAAGAACAAGCATCATCAACCTGTACGGTACTAACATCTACAGAAAGAAGTTTTGTCTTAAGAAACCCCAGATATTTATCTGAGGACGATATTCACAACTTCAATTCTGATGATTAAGAATATTGTGATTTTAATTATATTTTTAATTTATGATGATGTCATTAATTAGAAGAATATTAGTATATTTAGTTTTTCATCTATTCTTAATTTTGTTATTTACTTACTTAAGTGTGTTACAATTGACAAACATTATATACATAAATACAAAGTGCAACGATTCAATTTTTTATAGAAAACACAAATAAACTACTACTTAAAAAGTGACGATTACATAATACATTAGAAAAACCATAGAAAATACATAATACATAAAAAGTTGAAACTACTAAAAATAAAACAAACTACATAGGAAATATTAAACCTAATCGACAATGCAACATTTAAAAATTACAAACAACAACAAGAGATCACAAATCATCCTCCAAAATTTCACTTTCTCTATCAAAGCGTTTGTCTCGCGTTGAGCGTCTCTAAGATTATCTTTGAAAAAACTCTTTTTTCTTCCGATTCTTTAAGCAACATCTCCAGAAGTTCAATTTTTTCTAGAGCTTCCCTAAGTTGACACTACAAATCAAACTTCGCGGTATCTACATTGCTTCGTGAAGTCGCGGTATCTCCATCAACCGGTGTCTTTTTAAACTTCAGCACCATCGTTTTATCTACGGGAACTTGATCTTCCCACCGAACATATGAGCACCGACCATTTGCCTAATAAAATAACAAATAAAAAATAAATTTTATAAAGTAGAAAATGACAATGTGACAAAAACTCTATAAAAAGTAGCAAAATAAACTTACTTCGGGCACTTTACAACGCCAGCACCCACCATTTGCCTAATAAAATAACAAATAAAAAAATAAATTTTGTAAAGTAGAAAATGTGACAAAAACTCTATAAAAAGTTGCAAAATAAATTTACTTCGGGCACTGTACAACGCCAAAAATGAAGGCCTAACTTTTCTTGGGTCCTTCATATTTTGAGCCGACAATATACACACAATAACATATGTGGGTTCTATAGCATGAAACGCCGATTCGGAGTTTTGAGACGTGATTCATGTGTTTGGGGGGGGGGGGGGGGTTGTAAAGTATGGCAAAAGAGAGAAAAATGGAGGAGAATGGACAACTGTTGGAAAATGGAGGTTCGCCTAGTTTTATTGACTTGTATAACGTAAGCCTGACGAAGGGAACGGGACAGGCCTATTTTGGAGGGACGGGACAGGACGGGGGACAAAATTTGGGGGGACTGAGGGGGAACCGGGACTGGGGGGATGGGGCCCAGCCGGTATTTTTTCCAGGGTCCGTCCCGTCCCCCTATATAAGGGGACTAGAGCGGGACGAAACGGGTTAGGTCGGGACGGGTCAGGGGACTTTTTTTTTTAATTTAAGAATTTAAAGTTTAAACCACTAAATAGACACAAATTTAACATTAAACTTCAAACTTATAATTTAAATTGATAACATTTCAAATTCAAACATACAAACTTAAACGGAACTTAAACACATTGCAAATTATAAATTGGACAAAACATAGAAACGAAACTTAAACACATTAAAAATCTAGGATTGAAACACATTGTGCCTCTTATTCAAGTGCTTTTCGAATCCAGCGGTACCCCTGATTACCGGTCCGCGCCTATGTTTAAATATGAGGTGGCACATGCAACAATGCACGTGTTCTTCGTCTATTTGCTCGAAATAAAACCACACCCATGATTTGCGATTGCGAGGTCGAGAAGGAGGGGTGGAGGAGGATTTTCCATGGAAGTTTGAAGTAGAAGAGTTGAGTTTTTAGATTTAGGTAGAGGATTGTGTGAAGAATGAAGTATGATAGAGGGATATTTATAGTTTTGAAATAGGTAGTGTAGTTTAAATTATAGATTGAAAATTAATTGATATTAATTGGAAGAGCCGTTGGGGGCCCCACCTTAACGGCTAGTTTTTTGAACTTCCAACGGCTAATTTTTTTTTAACTTCCAATAGCTATTTTTTTTAATTTATAAGGGATAGTTTTTAAAATTTAATAGGTAATCAAAATAATAATTTCAAGTTTTTATAAAAAGGATGAAGAATTGTATTTTTTTGAACTTCCCAGTTCCAACAATTTTTTTTTTTTTTTACTTTTAAGTTTTAACGGCTATTTGTTGAATTTCTAAGAGGTAGTTTTTTAAATTTAATAGCCAATATTAAATAAAATTTCAAGTCTTTATAAAAATAATGAAGAATTGTATTTAATATGTATAGTAGTTATGAAAAGAGGAATAATTTCAAGTAAGAACTTTAATTTTATTTATGCAATAATTAAAGATTAACTTTAATACAAGAAGAGCACCTAATCTATACAGCCACCTTCTAGGAAGGGTTCTGTTTCAATAAGCCTCTAAGTTACTATAAGATCACCTAATCTACACAGCCACCTTCTAGGAAGGCATCTGTTTCAACTAGGCCTAAAACTTGTACGGTTGTATATACAGTTTTTCCAATCTTTTTATTGCTTCCGTTGGACTCGTTTCTAGAATTGGCATTGTTGCTTGACGGTCCATAAGCTCCACGCCATCATCGGTCACGACCCATTTTAGCCTAGGTCATGCGGGCACCTACCATTCCCACCTCGGTAGGCGAACCCTTAACTCAACGTTCATAATCAATAAATATAATAAAATAGCGGAAGAAGTAAATGACGTAAGTCTCATAATATAATATAATATAATATAATATAATATAAGTGCGGAAGTAAATGAATCCACCCCAATATCTGGTCTGGTCATAAAAGAGCATCTAAATCTGAATACTAAGGTCTGAATAATAATACATAAATGTCTCAAATCATGTCTTGAAAGAAAAGTAAGACATAAGCAATAGAAGAGTCTTCGAGGTCAGCGGACGCCATGCTCACCCTGGAAAACTCAAGTAGAAGCTGAGGAGTCGATCAACCACGAGTCAGAGAAGTAGATCCGGCCTGATACTCTGCATTCATAAAAGAATGCAGCAAGTGCGAGTCAAGCACAAACAACGATCGGTAGGCATCATAGGCCGACTAAGCATAGTTAACACAATTTAGAAAATAATGCAGATAAACAAATAAACCAATCACGCATCAGACAATATAATCGTAACCGAGTATCCGTCAACACCTATGTAAGTATCTAACCCCAATATAACAAGTCTGAGTATATCTAATCCTTTAACAATCAACACTATGGAATCCACAACACAATCTTCACAATACAGTCATCACGACATCTCACTCAAGTCATAATGCAATGCAATGCAATAATGGTATGAATGTGATGCCATGCCATGCTATGCAAATGAGATGTACACATGTACTCCGGACGGAAATATCGACATCTCGGCAGCACAACCCAGTGTGACTCGCGAAGTCTGAGTGCCACTCGTCCCAGATCTTTGCCAAACAGACAGACGAGACCCTGGCTAATTGCTCACAGGGGGAGTCTCCCCGGCACTACTCTGGGGGACCCGCGAAGCCCATGCACTACAATCGATTTTGGGATAACATCGGAATCGGCCATGCAACAACGATGCCCGAATATAACCATCAGACATCGGCCTCCTCACAATCACTCAAAAGAACTGTCAAATATCAGTTTCACAAATCAACGATTCCGGAATTGAACCTCGGACATCGGCCTCCTCACAATCACTCAAGTAAAAGAGTTTATCAAGTATCAGTTTCATATAAACAACTATTCCGGAATGGATCTTCGGGCATCGGCCTTTTTCATAATCACTCAAGTAAATTTTTTTATCAAATATCAGTTTCGCTCAACCAACAATACCGGATCATCATCGGATATCGGCAATGCATGATAATATGAGAGTGCGTACAATGCATATGTCAATCATCAACAAGTAAGCTCAATATCACAAGTACCTCAACGGAGTACGCCAACAATATATCACATCACAATACCAACAGTGGGTATGCCAACATATATATCAATAACTCAAGTACCAACAGTGGGTACACCAGTAATGTATCATAGTTCAAATACCAACAACGGGTATGTCAATCCTATCCCAAATCAGGACAACAAGCGGCATTCGCTATCTACCAATTACACATGGCATCAAGCTAACACAATTAAACAATCAGACACATATAACGGGGTGGCTAGTCCCAACACACATCAGGGCCCAACCTAAAGCAATATCCATCCCAACTTCACACCCGAAGGTTCACATGCTGTCTACGACATCATAATCTAAATATGCGATTGAGTATACTAAGTCTCACCAAAGGTAAACCATAACCTACCTGGACTGCCAAACTGCAACACCAACAAGTCACTCTATCGCCTTGCCCTTCCTCTGAAGCTCAGAACCAAAGTAGTCTAAGCATAATCAAATTCTAAATTAGAAATCATGAATAATGATACTAATATTGCTATAATATCAATTAGGTCCATTTTAACCCTAGAAATTAGGAAAACCGGCCACAAGGGCGAAACGGAAAATTCACGGGTAAAATACCAAATTGAATCCTAGGTAATTTATAACCCAATCATTAATTGTTGATTTAGCTCAAGAATTATCCCCAAATCTGATTTCTATTAAAAAAAACCCCCAAATTGGGTATGAACCATAATTCTTCAAATCCGAAATTCAACGTTAAAAGTGAAAGATATATGATTACTGATCTTAGATTCATCAAGTTTTATCATCAACATCATCAATTTATCGTATAGGACGCTAAGGGAAAATCTCCCAAAACCCTTCTTCAAATTCCAACTCTAAGGGATTGTAAATGTTATACCTCGCATTCTGTACATTAGGATATTCCGAGTTAATGGCGGAAAGTTAGGGACAAGGTTATAATTTTTTTTAGAATGCATAAGTTGCATGATCATTTTTTTTGTTGATATGGAGCATTAAGGGTAAATTTGGAATAAGGAAAAACTAGGGGCTAAAAGTTGGAAAAGAATTTCATGAAGTGGCCGTGGGTCCCACCCATGGTTGGCCAATTAATTCTAGCCATTAAAGGGGATATGTGTTCATCTTATGGTGCAAGATATATAAATATGTGGGCAAAAGATGACCAAGTCAAGGAATTGGTCATCCTTTCCATTTAAAGAAAATTCTAGAAAAATTGAGAAAATTAGAGAAAAAAAAAGAAAATGATGGCACATGACCGGCCATGTGCATGTGGTTATATATATATATACATAAGTGATGGAAATATAAGACACAACTCATTGTTTCAACTACTAGAAAATTCAAGAGAAAGAAAAGAAGAGAGAAAGAGGAGCATTCGGCCAAGGGGCTGGCCGAATGGGATCCTCAAGTTGATCATGAAAAAAATTATTTTTCCTAGTCTCTCTACTAATTGGAAGGCCCTCGTTAACGTGGAATAGTTGTTGGGACAAGCGATGCGTTGATTCTGCAAAAAAGCACTAGCCGGGAGGAACTAGGAGGAAGAGGTGAGGTTTAATCCTTTCTTGTATATGTTATGGATGGTTTGCATATGTTGTGGCATGTAGAAATGAATAAAACTCATGAAATGGTGGTGTTGTGTGTGTGGCCGTGTATAGGTGATGTTCTATAGGAGCAAAGAACTAATTTATTTAGCATGTTTGGATTGTTGTATTATGGACGTCTTGAGCATGTTGTAATGTGAAGAAATGGATGAAATTCATGAAGTTGAGGGGGGGATGGTGTGGTGGCCGAATAGGGGTCGCCTTGGTGTAGGTGGAATGAATTAAACTTACTTGATATCTTGGTTATTGTTGTTGTGAATTACATGATGTTAAATGAAGATTTAATGATCTAAATTGAAGCCGTAATTGTTTGTGGGCTGATTTACAAGATAATGTGATTTCAATATAGCTTCTTGTATTGATGGAAGTGATGTGGCTAACGTATGAAATCGTTGATATAGTTTATGAATTTGGAAGGAGAAAATGTGTTATTGATGTTCCTAATGTAGTTGGAAGCTTTCGGGTGGAATGGCCTATT